>NC_069502.1:604705529-604948029 GCF_027579735.1 Bombina bombina
GCAAGACATGGCTACTGTTATGACAGAAGTATTATCTAAGTTGCCAGAATTAAGAGGCAAGCGCGATAGCTCTGGGTTAAGGATAGAGCGCGCGGATGAGATGAGAGCCATGTCAGATACTACGTCACAGTTTGCAGAACGTGAGGACGGAGAGCTTCATTCTGTGGGTGACGGATCTGATCCAGGGAGACTGGATTCAGAGATTTCCAATTTTAAATTTAAGCTAGAGAACCTCCGCACATTGCTAGGGGAGGTATTAGCGGCTCTGAATGATTGTAACACGGTTGCAATTCCAGAGAAATTATGTAGGTTGGATAGATACTATGCGGTACCGGTGTGTACTGACGTATTTCCTATACCAAAAAGGCTTACAGAGATTATTAGCAAGGAGTGGGATAGACCGGGTGTGCCTTTTACCCCTCCTCCCATATTTAGGAAAATGTTTCCTATTGACGCCACCACACGAGACTTATGGCAGACGGTCCCTAAGGTGGAGGGAGCAGTTTCTACTTTAGCTAAGCGTACCACTATCCCGGTGGAGGATAGTTGTGCCTCCGGATTCGCCATCCAAGCACGCAGAGCGCTATGGCTTAAATCCTGGTCAGCTGACGTGACTTCTAAATCTAAATTGCTTAATATTCCTTTCAAAGGGCAGACCTTATTCGGGCCTGGCTTGAAAGAAATTATTGCTGACATTACGGGAGGTAAGGGCCATGCTCTACCTCAGGACAGGAAATCAAAGGCCAAACAGTCTAATTTTCGTGCCTTTCGTAACTTCAAGGCAGGAGCAGCATCAACTTCCTCCGCTCCAAAACAGGAAGGAGCTGTTGCTCGTTACAGACAGGGCTGGAAAGTTAACCAGTCCTGGAACAGGGGCAAGCAGGCCAAGAAACCTGCTGCTGCCCCCAAAACAGCATGAAGAGAGGGCCCCCTATCCGGAAACGGATCTAGTGGGGGGCAGACTTTCTCTCTTCGCCCAGGCTTGGACAAGAGATGTCCAGGATCCCTGGGCGTTGGAGATCATATCTCAGGGATATCTCCTGGACTTCCAAACTTCTCCTCCACGGGGGAGATTTCATCTTTCAAGGTTATCAGCAAACCAAATAAAGAAAGAGGCATTTCTACGCTGTGTACAAGACCTCTTACTAATGGGGGTAATCCACCCAGTTCCGCGGACGGAACACGGGCAGGGATTCTATTCAAACCTATTTGTGGTTCCCAAGAAAGAGGGAACCTTCAGGCCAATCTTGGACTTAAAAATCCTAAACAAATTTCTAAGAGTTCCATCATTCAAAATGGAAACTATTCGAACCATCCTTCCCATGATCCAAGAGGGTAAGTACATGACCACAGTGGATCTAAAGGATGCCTACCGTCACATACCGATTCACAAGGACCATTACCGGTATCTGAGATTTGCCTTCCTAGACAGGCATTACCAGTTTGTAGCTCTTCCCTTCGGATTAGCTACGGCTCCAAGAATCTTTACAAAAATTCTAGGATCACTTCTGGCGGTACTAAGACCGCGAGGCATAGCGGTGACTCCGTACCTAGACGACATTCTGATACAAGCGTCAAGTTTTCAAACTGCCAAGTCTCATACAGAGATAGTTCTGGCATTTCTGAGGTCGCATGGGTGGAAGGTGAACGTGGAAAAGAGTTCTCTATTACCACTTACAAGAGTTCCCTTTCTAGGGACTCATAGATTCTGTAGAGATGAAAATTTACCTGACAGAGGCCAGGTTATTAAAACTTCTAAATGCTTGCCGTGTCCTTCACTCCATTCCACACCCGTCAGTAGCTCAGTGCATGGAAGTAATCGGCTTAATGGTAGCGGCAATGGACATAGTACCATTTGCACGCCTGCATCTCAGACCGCTGCAATTGTGCATGCTAAGTCAGTGGAACGGGGATTACTCAGATTTGTCCCCCCTACTAAATCTGGATCAAGAGACCAGAGATTCTCTTCTATGGTGGCTTTCTCGGCCACATCTGTCCAAGGGGATGACCTTTCGCAGGCCAGATTGGACGATTGTAACAACAGACGCCAGCCTTCTAGGCTGGGGAGCAGTCTGGAATTCCCTGAAAGCTCAGGGATTATGGACTCAGGAGGAGAAACTCCTCCCAATAAATATTCTGGAGTTAAGAGCAATATTCAATGCTCTCCTAGCTTGGCCTCAGTTAGCAACTCTGAGGTTCATCAGATTTCAGTCGGACAACATCACGACTGTGGCTTACATCAACCATCAAGGGGGAACCAGAAGTTCCCTAGCGATGTTGGAAGTCTCAAAGATAATTCACTGGGCAGAGTCTCACTCTTGCCACCTGTCAGCGATCTACATCCCAGGCGTGGAGAGCTGGGAGGCGGATTTTCTAAGTCGCCAGACTTTTCATCTGGGGGAGTGGGAGCTTCATCCGGAGGTCTTTGCTCAACTGATTCGTCGTTGGGGCAAACCAGATCTGGATCTCATGGCGTCTCGTCAGAACTCCAAGCTTCCTTGTTACGGATCCAGGTCCAGGGACCCGGGAGCGGTGCTGATAGATGCTCTGACAGCCCCTTGGGTCTTCAACATGGCTTATGTGTTTCCACCATTCCCGATGCTTCCTCGTTTGATTGCCAAGATCAAACAGGAGAGAGCTTCGGTGATTCTGATAGCGCCTGCGTGGCCACGCAGGACCTGGTATGCAGACCTAGTGGACATGTCGTCCTGTCCACCGTGGTCTCTGCCTCTGAGACAGGACCTTCTAATTCAGGGTCCTTTCAAACATCCAAATCTAATTTCTCTGAGGCTGACTGCATGGAGATTGAACGCTTGATTCTATCAAAGCGTGGCTTCTCGGAGTCGGTTATTGATACCTTAATACAGGCTAGGAAGCCTGTTACCAGAAAAATTTACCATAAGATATGGCGTAAATATTTACATTGGTGCGAATCCAAGAGTTACTCATGGAGTAAGGTTAGGATTCCTAGAATATTGTCCTTTCTACAAGAGGGTTTAGAAAAGGGCTTATCTACTAGTTCGTTAAAGGGACAGATTTCTGCTCTGTCTATTCTTCTACACAAACGTCTGGCTGAAGTTCCAGACGTTCAGGCTTTCTGTCAGGCTTTAACTAGGATTAAGCCTGTGTTTAAGTCTGTTGCTCCGCTGTGGAGCTTAAACTTAGTTCTTAATGTTCTTCAAGGCGTTCCATTTGAACCCCTTCATTCCATTGATATCAAGCTGTTATCTTGGAAAGTTCTGTTTTTGATGGCTATTTCCTCGGCTCGAAGAGTCTCTGAGTTATCTGCCTTACATTGTGATTCTCCTTATCTGATCTTTCATTCAGACAAGGTAGTCCTGCGTACTAAACCTGGGTTCTTACCTAAGGTAGTTACTAACAGGAATATCAATCAAGAGATTGTTGTTCCATCTCTGTGTCCTAACCCTTCTTCAAAGAAGGAACGACTTTTGCATAATCTGGACGTAGTCCGTGCCCTGAAATTCTATTTGCAGGCAACTAAGGATTTTCGTCAAACTTCTTCCCTGTTTGTCGTTTACTCTGGACAGAGGAGAGGTCAAAAGGCTTCGGCTACCTCTCTCTCTTTTTGGCTTTGTAGCATAATACGCTTAGCCTATGAGACTGCTGGACAGCAGCCTCCTGAAAGGATTACAGCTCATTCTACTAGAGCTGTGGCTTCCACCTGGGCCTTTAAAAATGAGGCCTCTGTTGATCAGATTTGCAAGGCTGCGACTTGGTCTTCGCTTCACACTTTTTCAAAATTTTACAAATTTGACACTTTTGCTTCGTCGGAGGCTATTTTTGGGAGAAAGGTACTTCAGGCAGTGGTTCCTTCTGTTTAATGTTCCTGCCTTGTCCCTCCCTTCATCCGTGTACTTTAGCTTTGGTATTGGTATTCCATAAGTAATGGATGACCCGTGGACTGACTACACTTAACAGGAGAAAACATAATTTATGCTTACCTGATAAATTCCTTTCTCCTGTAGTGTAGTCAGTCCACGGCCCGCCCTGTTTTTACGGCAGGTCTAAATTTTATTTGAACTCCAGTCACCACTGTACCCTATGGTTCCTCCTTTCTCGTCTGCTTTGGTCGAATGACTGAGTATGATATGTGAGGGGAGGAGCTATATAGCAAAGCTCTGCTGGGTAATTCTCTTGCAGTTTCCTGTTAGGAAGAGATATATTCCATAAGTAATGGATGACCCGTGGACTGACTACACTAAAGGAGAAAGGAATTTATCAGGTAAGCATAAATTATGTTTTTTCAGTTGGTTTGATAGTTAGCAACCATGTTTTGAATTGATTATTAGTTAATATGAAGCTTGGGAAGAAAATTTTCACTATATTGCTAGTAGCTATCTTTTTTATGTGACAATCTAAAGTAATAATTGCATGATCAGATTATATGATTTCCTTTATATCTGATTCTGAACCCAGCCTAATACCCTCTCATTTACTAAGAACATATCTATGCGAGATAGCAATTTATGTGATTTAGAATCACAGGTAAAAGATTTAAGGTCAGGGTTCTGAATCCTCAAGATGTCTTTCAGATTAAGATCACTACAAAAACTTTTAAGTAATCTTCTTTCTGAGTTTCTAGCCTTTCTAATGGTTTTACTTAATGTATCAATATTGGGATTAAATGTTAAATTAAAGTCACCACCTAACTCCAAGTTCCTACCTATGTATTGTAAGCGTTTTATTTGTATTTGTTTCCCAAAAACTCTTATATAGTTTGTTTGACCAATATATATATATTGCGTAAAGCAAAAGGAAGTCCCTTCACTTCCATGAGTACTATGATGTATTGCTATTCTTCATTAAAGGAATATGAAAGTCAAAATTAAGTCAAAAGTTGCATGATTCAGATAGAGCATGTCATTTTAAGACACTTTTAAATTTACTTCTGTTTTCAAATGTGCTTTGTTCTCTTGGTATCCCATGTTTAAAAAGAATATGCGCATATCCAACACTAGTGGAAGCTAGCTGCTGATTGGTGGCTGCACACATTTGTCTCTGGTGATTGGCTAACTAGATCTGTTCAGCTAGCTGCCGATGTTCCTTCAGGAAAGGATAACAAGAGAATGAAGCAAATTTGATAATAGAAGTAAATTGGAAAATTGATTAAAATAGTATGTTTTTTGCAAATCACGAAAGAAAATTTTGGAGTTTCCTGTTCCTTTAATATCTTCATATATAATCTTATAGTCTATTTTTTTATCAAATACAATAGCCACTCCTTTCTTTCTATACTTATAAGGGGTTGATATTACTTCTCCCACCAAACTCATTTTTAATTTGGGAATTTCCTGTTCTTTTGCATTTGTGCCTCTTGAATCAGTGGACAGTGTCTTTTAAGATGATTTAAAATATGTTTCCTTTTATGGGGGATGTAATAACCTCAGTATTTCATTAAACTAATTTAACTGATACTCTACTTGACATATTTATTTATGAGAAGTGGAGTACACATCCCTCAATCTTCTTTCTTTTTGTTTCCCTTCTGACAAATCAAAGAGTATGCACCTCGTATGCATCAAATTAAAGGCATTTAGTTAGATTAAATAAAAAAAACTAAAATATTTCACATTCTCTCTAGTATACATAAGCATTGAAAGTCAATTTAAAATCAAAATCAAACACATTTTTATAAAGGTAATTAGCAGTAATATATACCCTTTGGAAATTATTGTCCATTTATTCTCTAACCTCTTGTAAACCATTCAATAGAACAGTTCCCTCTCTGGACATTACTTTAAGTTTTGCTGGATACACAATGGTTGCTTGAACTGCTGCTTTAATTAGTTTAGTACAAAATGGAGCTATCTTGTGTCTTCTAGAAGTTGCTTCAGCAGAAAAGTCTTGAAAAATAGAATTGTCCTAGCATGAAGGGTTGTTTTTGTCTATGCTATCTCAATAAGTTTACCTTATTCTTGAAAATTAAAATATTTGACATTTATAGGTCTCTTTTTTTATTACCATCTGGATTTAATCTTTATAGACCTATTCTTTCAGCCCTTTCCACTTGAAATGTATAATTCTGAGTTTGTAAACCTAGAAGAGATGGACTTTTGAACTTAATAAATAATTTTATCAAATCACAGAACTCTGGAGTTTCATGGACTCCAATTTCTCTTATATTATTCCTGCGAGTTCTGTCCTCCATCTATCCTTTTCTTACTTGCAGCAGATAGTTTTGTTTTTTTCTTGATCTTTTATCAAAAGGTCTTGATTAGAAGATATATCTTCTAAGTCTGAAATGCTTGTTTCAGCTTCAGTTAATCTGCTAGAAAATTGTCTAACCTCATTAGATAGTTGTACAATTTCTAGTTTCACAGACTCAAATTAGGGTAACATCAACTTAGACAGCTGCTTACTTAAATAAGAAGTGTCCATATCATTGACAATTATATTAGCTGGCTTTAAGGTTGATAAATCTGTTGACATATATGTACCACCCTCATTACCTCCCTTAAACTTGTTTTCCTTTTGCTTAGAATGCATAACAGGTGTTTTATGATTTATTAATTATTTGTCTATGTTTGAGACCAGTATTGTCAAAAAAGAGAGAAAAAAACAAAGATTAAAAAACAACAGTGGCACTAAATTCGGTGTATAAAAAAAGATGGTAGCTTAGTGACTTTTATTTTTTTTTATAGTGTGACTATCTTAATTAAGTGTCTTTGCACCCAATATTTTGTGAATTAAGATGCCAGGATATGTATTAATATTAATCTTTTAACAGAGAAAGTATTACATTAGGAATATTTTGAAAGCAATATCAATTACTCCTACACCCTTATGTATAGTCTAATAAACATCCTCTATTTAGAATACTTTTACAAAATGGCTAGAGAATTGAAATAGAACTTTCTTTAAATAATTAAAGTTAATGACCTAGCACTTTAGCCCTCTCTTTTTCTGCCCCTATTCATTTTTTCTCTTTTTCTCTCTATTCATCCCTGCTCACTCTTTCTATTCACTATCTCTTTGTCTCCCTCTTTCCTCTTTCTCCACTTCCTCCTTCCTTCTCTTCAGTCTCTCTTTTCATCCTCTATCTTATCTCTCTGCCCATCTCTATTCTATAAACACTCTCTCATCCCTTCTCTTTCTTATCTCTTTGCTTTATTTTTTCCTCTCCACTCTCTCCCCTTTCTTTTTGCTGTTTCTCTCCACTCTCTCACCTTCCCTCTCTTGAATCTCTCTTCTCTCTCTACTCTCTCTTTTCCCATTTTCTCCCCTCTATCTTTCTCCCTTATTCTCTTTCTTTTCTCTCTATTTCCTTCTCTCTATTTACTCTTTTCCCTCTATACTTTCTCTCCTCTCCATATCCAGTATTCCCTTTTCACTCTCTCTCATCTCTTCCCAATATCTTTTTCTCTATTCTTTCTATCTTGTCTCTCTCTCTCTCTCTCGCTTTCTCTGTCACTACACTTTCCACTCCTCTTTCTATCTTTGTACGCTATCTTTCTCTTTTCTCCACCTTTCTTTTTCTCTCTCTCTCTACTCTCTCCTCCTCTCAGTTTTCTGTCTTTATTCTCTCTTTTTTATTTCCCTCTTCATTTTCTCTACACTCTTTCATTCTCCCTTACCTATTTCCTTTCTCTGTACTTCTCTCTTTCTCTTCCTTTCTTTTTGCTCTATATCTATCACTATTCTTTTTTCTTTTGTTTCATTCCCCTTTTTGCCCTATCTCAAATTAACCTCACCTCTTGCTCCCTCCTATTTTTACCCTCTCTATTCACTCTTCATTTGCTCTCTTTCTACCATTTTCACTCGCTCACACCAATTTCACTTAACTCTCTTATATTGTTCTCCACTCTCTCAACTTCATCTTCTGTCTCCTTTCTCTCTATTCACCTTCTCTCACCACTGTCTAATTTCTCTCCTTTTTCTATTAACTCTCTCCTACTCTATAAAGGGCAGATATGTAGTCTGATTTGGGCATGGAGCTGACAGAGTGGGTGCAGGACAAGGTGTGTGATCTCAAGTTTTATGTGGGTCCTGGGCAGACAAAAGGGTTGGAAGATCATGGTTTTGTCTGAGGTCCATTCTGGGTATGTTGCTGACTTGGGTGTTTTAGGGCCAGGGGACAGATTTCATGTGGGCATTGTACTTACAGAGCAGCTTCTGTGCCAGGGGTAATTCTGATGTTGATTTCTGATTTGGAAACAAAAATAGCCTAGAACTAAATTAACATTATCTAACTTAATTCAAGTTATTGTAATGTCATCAATGTAGAACAAAGCACCAGACAGGGGTAAAGGAGATTTAAAAAAAAAAATAGTAGGAATATGTTGTAAAATATGAGGTAATCTACCTATACCCCCTGCAACTTTGATGTTTAGGCTCGTGCTTAAATTGCACTGGCACACCAAAATGTTATGGTTTAGTGGAGACACTGATACAAGAGACTTGCAATTGTATGTACTAATTTGGGAGTTCAGTGAAATTCAGACCAATTTATATTAAGATTTATTTGGATAATTTTTTGTGTCAATGGCCCTCATATTTGAGCCTTGCCTAAGGCCTCAATAACTCAAGAGCCACCTCTGACTACAGTAGCTGATTGTATTGCTGCATGTTACTAAACAAAACAGTAGAGATAATTTCTTACAGATAGCTAAACACATATATTAGTATAATATAGGCAAAAAGGTATACATTTAACTTTCTTTTAAAATGATAAATAGATATTTTTTTAGGATTTCAATTATAGAAATCCACTGTTCAGTGTTTTTCATTACATTAAGTATCTAAGCTGGAGGCGAAAAACTGAAAGTAACTGGTAAGTACAAATACGATCATATAGATTGACAAACACCTAACCATATGTCACAGATATAGTGTCAGTAATGAATAGGACGTGGAGATTCAGGTCAATAAGCAACCCACCTATTAGACATATAAGCATCAGACAGCATAAATGACAATACACTGGTATAGCTGCAACATACACAGAAGCATAGAGCTCCAACTCTCCTGGACACCCAATAGTTTCTGCCCCTCGTTTGTTGCTATAGCCCATTGCTAAAAATCAATACAGGTACAAAACCCTTTATCCAAACTGCTTGGGTCCAGAAAAGGGTAGACAACAATATCTTACATCACTTAAGCAATATTTAAATGTCATAATAACATCTGGCAGAATTTTTAAAAAAAATATTAATGACAAGGTTTGGATTACAGAATGATTCTGGATTTTGGAATTTTGTATTTGGGAATATGTATATATATATATATATATATATATATATATATACAGGGAGTGCAGAATTATTAGGCAAATGAGTATTTTGACCACATCATCCTCTTTATGCATGTTGTCTTACTCCAAGCTGTATAGGCTCGAAAGCCTACTACCAATTAAGCATATTAGGTGATGGGCATCTCTGTAATGAGAAGGGGTGTGGTCTAATGACATCAACACCCTATATCAGGTGTGCATAATTATTAGGCAACTAACTTTCCTTTGGCAAAATGGGTCAAAAGAAGGACTTGACAGGCTCAGAAAAGTCAAAAATAGTGAGATATCTTGCAGAGGGATGCAGCATTCTTAAAATTGCAAAGCTTCTGAAGCGTGATCATCGAACAATCAAGCGTTTCATTCAAAATAGTCAACAGGGTCGCAAGAAGCGTGAGGAAAAACCAAGGCGTAAAATAACTGCCCATGAACTGAGAAAAGTCAAGCGTGCAGCTGCCAAGATGCCACTTGCCACCAGTTTGGCCATATTTCAGAGCTGCAACATCACTGGAGTGCCCAAAAGCACAAGGTGTGCAATACTCAGAGACATGGCCAAGGTAAGAAAGGCTGAAAGACGACCACCAATGAACAAGACACACAAGCTGAAACGTCAAGACTGGGCCAAGAAATATCTCAAGACTGATTTTTCTAAGGTTTTATGGACTGATGAAATGAGTCTTGATGGGCCAGATGGATGGGCCTGTGGCTGGATTGGTAAAGGGCAGAGAGCTCCAGTCTGACTCAGACGACAGCAAGGTGGAGGTGGAGTACTAGTTTGGGCTGGTATCATCAAAGAGGAGCTTGTGGGGCCTTTTCGGGTTGAGGATGGAGTCAAGCTCAACTCCCAGTCTTACTGACAGTTTCTGGAAAACACCTTCTTCAAGCAGTGGTACAGGAAGAAGTCTGCATCCTTCAAGAAAAACATGCAGGACAATGCTCCATCACACGCGTCCAAGTACTCCACAGCGTGGCTGGCAAGAAAGGGTATAAAAGAAGAAAATCTAATGACATGGCCTCCTTGTTCACCTGATCTGAACCCCATTGAGAACCTGTGGTCCATCATCAAATGTGAGATTTACAAGAAGGGAAAACAGTACACCTCTCTGAACAGTGTCTGGGAGGCTGTGGTTGCTGCTGCACACAATGTTGATGGTGAACAGATCAAAACACTGACAGAATCCATGGATGGCAGGCTTTTGAGTGTCCTTGCAAAGAAAGGTGGCTATATTGCTCACTGATTTGTTTTTGTTTTGTTTTTGAATGTCAGAAATGTATATTTGTGAATGTTGAGATGTTATATTGGTTTCACTGGTAAAAAATAAATAATTGAAATGGGTATATATTTGTTTTTTGTTAAGTTGCCTAATAATTATGCACAGTAATAGTCACCTGCACACACAGATATCCCCCTAAAATAGCTATAACTAAAAACAAACTAAAAACTACTTCCAAAACTATTCAGCTTTGATATTAATGAGTTTTTTGGGTTCATTGAGAACATGGTTGTTGTTCAATAATAAAATTAATCCTCAAAAATACAACTTGCCTAATAATTCTGCACTCCCTATATATATATATATATATATATATATATATATATATTATATATATACATATATATATAATATTTCTTACAACCAAAAGCCAAGGCGAAGAGATGGGTCATGCAACCATTCAATAGCAAATCATAAATAATTGATTTGCAACATTGATGATGCTGCATTCCCTCTCTATTTGCATAGTTCGGATATGTCAGATCTACTTATCACCTATATCTTTCTGGGCATCCACAAAACTTTTCAAAAGAAGTTCAATAAAAAGAAAAGAATATGCAGCAGGGGTGGGGGAGGACATTTACTCCACTCTTGCCCCCTCCTCTGGACACTTATTATGTGTATTATTTTATACAAAACTCCTTTTGCTGAAAATTAGCCAATTAAATTCTCACATGTACATTATTTTCTATTAGGCTTGTGCATTTGTTTTGTTATGAATGCAAATTTGAAATGAAAACACAGATATTTGTTTAATTTTCACAAAACGAATATCCGAACGAATGCACTAACTAATTTAAAGAAAACAAAAAACTGTCAAAATTAGCTGTAAAAGGTTAGATACTTACCTATAGCCCGCCAGAAAGACGCACTAATGCTGACCCCTCTTTCTAAAGCCAAAAAACAGGAACGAAGCCCAGAGCCAGTATATAAAAATTTTCTTAAATTTTATTGGTATACATTAAAAATATATAAATACAAAGAAAGTGGGTACCCTCCAAATAGACAGACTAACGCGTTTCGGCTTGGGGAGCCGTACTCATAGTCATTAAAACACCATATCATTCACCGGTTTAAATATCCAGTGCTCTAATTTCATTGGAGGATACATTAATCAATACTTAAAGGAACAGGGTTGGTTTATACAATCATACCTTAAGCACACTGATTGATCCTAACGCTATATCTAAACAATTTATTAACCCTATATACCTTTAGTCATCCTATAAAACATTTCATTGACCCGATGTTGAATACAAATGCAAAATTCAATAACTGAAAAATAGCAAATAAAATAAACTAAATATAACTGAAAAAAATATATAACTGAAAAAAAGGGGATTTGTAACCTAGACCATACTAATATCGAATTAACGGTGTATAATGCTGACAAACAGCTTTCTACATAGGAATGGCCTTATCTCTTACAATCACACTCTAATCACTCTGCATGATTTTAACATTTTTTAAAAAGCATGGTTTTAAACATTAAAATGGCCTTAACTCTTACTGTGCACTTACATCTCAAGTACTCTGCTTGGTTCAACCATTATGTCTAAACTTTTTGTTAACCCTATGTTTGCCTTCATACAACCTGAAACATTTCATTAACCCTATGTTAAATATACATGCAATATTCAAAACATAAAAAATATATAACAAATAGATTCACTGAGTGTAAAAGACAAAGAGACATCTGTAACCTAGATGATGTAATTGAAAGACAATTTTTTTGAGGTTTAAGTGGCCTTATCCCCTTGATTCCCCTAAATAAAGGGTCCATACACCCAATAGCTTTGTAAAGATAAAACATAAAACTATAAAGCTAGTGTCTAATATCGATACAGTATGTACCATAAAGATAGGAAAACCAAGGCAGATTGGAGCAAAAATTGGAGACAACTCAGTAAAATATACAATTTGATTTAAGCTTAATTTTAATTCTAAAATTTTTCCTGATGACAATTAGGACCAATAATTTATGAAATCGTACTCTGAGTTCAGGCCCCACGGTCTCTTGGTCTGGAGCCTGAAAATCCAGTACATTTCTTGTCTTGACAAGATTTTGAATCGATCTCCACCCCTTTTCTGGGGTAAAATTGTTTCTATCACCATCCATTTTAGTGAATGGCAATCCTTGTCATGATGTTGTACAAAGTGTGTTACCAACGTAGTGCTGCTCTTGCCCACCCGGATAGTGGACAAATGTTCACGTATCCTCGAGCGGACCACTCTGGTGGTTAACCCTACGTACTGTAATCTACATGATGAGCAAGTAGATACAGTACGTAGACTTGCAATTTAAGCAGGAGGAGATTTCAAAAGATTCCCCTGTTACCAATGATGAAAAAGAGGAACCCACTTGGACATGCTCACATGCTGTGCATTGTGAATATCCACATTTGTAGGTCCCCTTATGCCTAAGCCAAGAAGATGATGATGCTGTCTCGGCGCTGGATTTTTTTAACATAGAAGGTGAGATCAAATTCCCTATTGTTTTATTCCTTCTGTAGGAAAATCTACAACCCTTCTTGGCCACCTCAGAGAGGGCATCCTCAGCCACCAGCAAACGGAAGTGGTTACGAACCACACCACAAATCTGCTCATACTGGGCGGAGTAGTCTGTTACAAATGTCAGAGTGTTGTCTGTTTTTCCTCTGGGTACACATTTCTCTCCTAAAAGAGTTTCTCTAGGCATATGTTCCACTTCTTTCCTAGCTCTTTTAATCACTTTCCTACTATACCCACGCTGTAATAAACGATTTTCTATTTCATCTGCATGTAACCTAAAGGTATTCAGTAGGGTACAGTTTCTTTTGACCCGTACAAATTGGCCCTTGGCCACTGAATATGGCATATGTCTAGGGTGACAGCTCCTTGCGTGCAGGAGGCTGTTCCCTGATATCGGTTTCCTATACACCTGTGAAGTAACCCTTCCTGAGGGCCAACCCTTTAACTCCAAATCCAAATAGTTCACCAAAATTGCATTGTACTCAGATGTAAAATGCAAATTCAACTCATTCTGTCCCAGGTATTCTACAAATTTACCTGCCAATGCACTATCTCCCTTCCAGATGAACAAAAGGTCATCTATAAAGCGGATGTACAACTTAATTTCCAACCTGAAGGGGTTCCCACCCGCAATGAAATGGGACCGCTCCCACCAACCCATGAACAGGTTGGCGTATGTGGGTGCAAACTTGGCACCCATGTTTGTCCCACGTCTCTGCAGGTAGAATTCCCCCTCAAATTAGAAATAGTTGTGGGACAAGAGAAAACGCAAGGCCTCCTCCACAAAGGCAATGAATGACTCACTGTGTGTGGTCTCATTCTTCAAGAAATACATAACCGCCTCGATACCACATTCATGCGGTATAGAAGAATATAAAGAGACCACATCCACAGTGAGCCATCCAAAATCTTGCTCCCAATATACTTTTTCCACCAGATTCAACACCTGTTTAGAGTCTCTGGCATAACTAGGGAGTGATTTTACCAAAGGTTGGAGGACTCCATCTACCCACTCGGAAAGATGTTCCAACATGGACCCTATGCCATTGACTATAGGTCTCCCTTGAACGTTCTCCAGTGACTTGTGCACCTTTGGTAGGTGGTGGAACAGAGGGATGACTGGATGTTCCACATAGAGATATTGTGTGGTTTTCTCATCAATTAGTCCCTCTTCCACAGCTCCATCCAAAAGGTGCAAAAGTTCATACTGGAATTTATTTGTTGGATCCTGTGACAATCACTCATAGTTTTCCTCGTCCTGTAATTGCCTTTGGGTTCTTTAATGTAATCCTTTCTGTCTAGAAGAACCACTGAGCCCCCCTTATCTGCCTTTTTAATCACCACTTTGGTATTCTCTTCCAGGGATTTAAGAGCTAGCCGTTCATTTGCAGACATATTACTTGGTGAGTCCACCTGAGACAAAGACAGTTGTCTCAAATCAGACTCCACTCTTCGATAGAACGTTTCAATTATGCCACCCCTGCTCTGGATGGGGTAGAAAGTAGAGGGATTTCTAAATCTTCTGACCCCAAACTGGTTAGCATTTTCTGGCATTGCTGAGCCTTCTCTCTCCAACTCACCCAGAGCAATTAGGTCGCAAGTCTCAAGAAAATCAAGTTCCTGATGAACTCCTGTCTGATTCCGAGCTTCAGTGGTTACTATCGCTTGTTCCTGGTCTGTACCTGAAAAATGCTTGCGCAGAGTAAAGCCTCTATCTAAAGCCCTGTGTTGCGCTTAATAGGAGGCTTAGCACAGCAGATCCCAAGACCTGCATTATAGGAGAAGGTCCTTTAGTGCAAGCGCGACCCAGGGCTCTATGGAGAAAGGTAGGGCTTAGTGCGGTTCCCCAGCTCACTAGAGGTATAAGGCTACAGGTGAACTTTTTCACCTGTAGCACGGGAATATTTTCATTTGTTTAACGAAAACAAATGTAAATGTTCCATGAATATTCAGTATTTGTTTTGTTTTAAACAAAATCAATACCAAATAGTGCAGAAGACGAAAATTCGGAAAAACTCATTTTTCTGAATATTTTCTGAATATTGGCTCTAAAATATTCGTACAAACTGAATTTTTCGCTGCTGCACGTCTAGTTTCTATACTTAATTTGTCTATTTACCAGCAATGGAATCCAAATTAGAGGTCTGGAGCCAGAGAGATTTTTCCAACTCCTCTTGCTTAATAGATATGATAATGAATATTGTACTGAAAGGGAGAACAATGAAAGAGGTTAGAGTTTCATGAAAGATGAATGTTTGCTTTCAGGTGACCTAGGAATACCCTTATTAATTCATCAGTTAGAAAAACAATAGAGTAACAGTTTTCAAAATAGCTGAACAATGTCAACAAACAAAAGCTTTGGCTGAAGAGAGACCTTCCATTGCCTAGAGATCAGCTCCAGGACATGTGAAAAGGGTTTTTCTTATCTCTTGACAGTGTGAAAAACTTTACCTGCAAATTAAGCTGTGTGTAAAAGGAAGCCATCATTCACACTAATGGGCTCTATCAGCTGGCTTTCACTGTCCCAGAATACCCTGCAGCAGTAACATGAAGCTTGCTAGCTCAGTGCTGGAGGGTAGGCTGCAATTTGGCACCTGATAAGTTAAGCAAGGAACACTCTACTTCTATGCTTATTGTTTTGTTCAGATTTTTTTAATATGATTTTTTATTTTTTTTATATATATATATATATATATATATATATATATATATATATATATATATATATATATATATATATATATATTAATACTAAATAAAATTCATAGATAGATGATAGATAGATAGATAGATAGATGATGATGAGTTTACAATGTTGGCATAGCATTCATGAAGGTACTTGTCTGTGTATATCAGTGTGCATATTCCAGTTCTGTACAGTGGTGACATCACAGCACAGTAAAGACAGAATATGAATGCTTTACATGAAAGTAGACAAAATATATCCTTCTCCCTGAGGGTTTATGTAATTTGTGCTGGTGAAATGTTATTTATTACTTATGTTTTGGCTAAATACCATTTGTAGCCGATAAATGTATCACTGCTTTGTTACACAAAGGGTAATTAAAGAGGAATTTAAAGGGACATTCTAGTCAAAATTAAACTTTCATGATACAGACAGGGCATGCAATTTTAAACAACGTTCCAATTTACTTTTGTCATCAAATTTGCTTTGTTCTCTTGTTATTCTTTGTTGAAAGCTAAATCTAGGTAGGCTCATAAAATGATTTCTAAACCCTTGAAACCTGCCTCTAATCTCAGTGCATTTTGACAGTTTTTCACAGTTAGACACTGTTAGTTCATGTATGTTACATAGATATTGTGCTAACGTCTGTGGAGCTATTTTTTTTAAAAAAAACTTTTTTTATTTCTGTTCCAAAAGTAAAAGTGCACACCACTCAATTAGGCTTACATTTCACCTCACAGGGTATATCAAAACCTCGTAAATAGCCTCTAATTTGGGCTTACATTTCACCTTGCAAAGTGTTAACTAAATTAAAGAAGAAGAAACATAATTTATGCTTACCTGATAAATTTATTTCTCTTGTAGTGTATCCAGTCCACGGATCATCCATTACTTATGGGATATTAACTCCTCCCCAACAGGAAGTGCAAGAGGATTCACCCAGCAGAGCTGCTATATAGCTCCTCCCCTAACTGCCATTACCAGTCATTAGACCGAAAACATGCAGAGAAAGGAAAACCATAGGGTGCAGTGGTGACTGTAGTTTAATGGAAAAATTACCTGCCTTAAAGTGACAGGGCGGGCCGTGGACTGGATACACTACAAGAGAAATAAATTTATCAGGTAAGCATAAATTATGTTTTCTCTTGTTAAGTGTATCCAGTCCACGGATCATCCATTACTTATGGGATACCAATACCAAAGCTAAAGTACACGGATGACGGGAGGGACAGGCAGGCTCTTTATATGGAAGGAACCACTGCCTGAAGAACCTTTCTCCCAAAAACAGCCTCCGAAGAAGCAAAAGTGTCAAATTTGTAAAATTTGGAAAAAGTATGAAGAGAAGACCAAGTTGCAGCCTTGCAAATCTGTTCAACAGAAGCCTCATTCTTAAAGGCCCAAGTGGAAGCCACAGCTCTAGTAGAATGTGCTGTAATTCTTTCAGGAGGCTGCTGTCCAGCAGTCTCATAGGCTAACCGTATTATGCTACGAAGCCAAAAGGAGAGAGAGGTAGCCGAAGCCTTTTGACCTCTCCTCTGACCAGAATAAACGACAAACAGGGAAGACGTTTGTCGAAAATCCTTAGTTGCCTGTAGATAAAATTTCAGGGCACGGACTACATCTAGATTGTGTAGCAGACGTTCCTTTTTCGAAGAAGGATTAGGACACAAAGATGGAACCACAATCTCTTGATTGATATTCCTGTTAGTGACCACCTTAGGTAGGAACCCAGGTTTAGTACGCAGAACTACCTTGTCTGAATGAAAAATCAGATAAGGAGAATCACAATGTAAGGCAGATAACTCAGAGACTCTTCGAGCCGAGGAAATCGCCATTAAAAACAGAACTTTCCAAGATAACAACTTGATATCAATGGAATGAAGGGGTTCAAACGGAACCCCCTGTAAAACATTAAGAACTAAGTTCAAACTCCATGGTGGAGCAACAGTTTTAAACACAGGCTTGATCCTAGCTAAAGCCTGACAAAAAGCTTGAACGTCCGGAACTTCTGACAGACGTTTGTGTAAAAGAATGGACAGAGCTGAAATCTGTCCCTTTAAGGAACTAGCAGATAAACCCTTTTCTAAACCTTCTTGTAGAAAAGACAATATCCTCGGAATCCTAACCTTACTCCATGAGTAACTCTTGGATTCGCACCAATATAAGTATTTGCGCCATATCTTATGGTAAATCTTTCTGGTAACAGGCTTCCTAGCCTGTATTAAGGTATCAATAACTGACTCAGAAAAACCACGTTTTGATAAAATCAAGCGTTCAATTTCCAAGCAGTCAGCTTCAGAGAAATTAGATTTTGATGTTTGAAGGGACCCTGGATCAGAAGGTCCTGTTTCAGAGGTAGCGACCAAGGTGGACAGGATGACATGTCCACTAGATCTGCATACCAAGTCCTGCGTGGCCATGCAGGCGCTATTAGAATCACTGATGCTCTCTCCTGTTTGATTCTGGCAATCAATCGAGGAAGCATCGGGAAGGGTGGAAACACATAAGCCATCCCGAAGGTCCAAGGTGCTGTCAAAGCATCTATCAGAACCGCTCCCGGATCCCTGGATCTGGACCCGTAACGAGGAAGCTTGGCGTTCTGTCGAGACGCCATGAGATCTATCTCTGGTTTGCCCCAACGTCGAAGTATTTGGGCAAAGACCTCCGGATGAAGTTCCCACTTAAGAAATCCGCCTCCCAGTTCTCCACTCCCGGGATGTGGATTGCTGACAGGTGGCAAGAGTGAGACTCTGCCCAGTGAATTATCTTTGATACTTCCATCATTGCTAGGGAGCTTCTTGTCCCTCCCTGATGGTTGATGTAAGCTACAGTCGTGATGTTGTCTGACTGAAACCTGATGAACCCCCGAGTTGTTAACTGGGGCCAAGCCAGAAGGGCATTGAGAACTGCTCTCAATTCCAGAATGTTTATTGGTAGGAGACTCTCCTCCTGATTCCATTGTCCCTGAGCCTTCAGAGAATTCCAGACAGCGCCCCAACCTAGTAGGCTGGCGTCTGTTGTTACAATTGTCCAGTCCGGCCTGCTGAATGGCATCCCCCTGGACAGATGTGGCCGAGAAAGCCACCATAGAAGAGAATTTCTGGTCTCTTGATCCAGATTCAGAGTAGGGGACAAGTCTGAGTAATCCCCATTCCACTGACTTAGCATGCACAATTGCAGCGGTCTGAGATGTAGGCGTGCAAAGGGTACTATGTCCATTGCTGCTACCATTAAGCCGATCACCTCCATGCATTGAGCTACTGACGGGTGTTGAATGGAATGAAGGACACGGCATGCATTTTGAAGCTTTGTTAACCTGTCTTCTGTCAGGTAAATCTTCATTTCTACAGAATCTATAAGAGTCCCCAAGAAGGGAACTCTTGTGAGTGGAAAGAGAGAACTCTTCTTTTCGTTCACCTTCCATCCATGCGACCTTAGAAATGCCAGTACTAACTCTGTATGAGACTTGGCAGTTTGAAAGCTTGAAGCTTGTATCAGAATGTCGTCTAGGTACGGAGCTACCGCAATTCCTTGCGGTCTTAGTACCGCCAGAAGAGCACCCAGAACCTTTGTGAAGATTCTCGGAGCCGTAGCCAATCCGAATGGAAGAGCTACAAACTGGTAATGCCTGTCTAGAAAGGCAAACCTTAGATACCGGTAAAGATCTTTGTGAATCGGTATGTGAAGGTAAGCATCCTTTAAATCCACTGTGGTCATGTACTGACCCTTTTGGATCATGGGTAAAATTGTCCGAATAGTTTCCATTTTGAACGATGGAACTCTTAGGAATTTGTTTAGGATCTTTAAATCCAAGATTGGCCTGAAAGTTCCCTCTTTTTTGGGAACCACAAACAGATTTGAGTAAAACCCTTGTCCTTGTTCCGACCGCGGAACCGGATGGATCACTCCCATTAATAAAAGATCTTGTACGCAGTGTAGAAACGCCTCTTTCTTTATTTGGTTTGTTGACAACCTTGACAGATGAAATCTCCCTCTTGGGGGAGAGAATTTGAAGTCTAGAAGGTATCCCTGAGATATGATCTCTAACGCCCAGGGATCCTGGACATCTCTTGCCCAAGCCTGGGCGAAGAGAGAAAGTCTGCCCCCACTAGATCCGTTCCCGGATCGGGGGCCCTCGATTCATGCTGTCTTAGGGGCAGCAGCAGGTTTCCTGGCCTGCTTGCCCTTGTTCCAGGACTGGTTAGGTCTCCAGCCTTGTCTGTAGCTCCTTCCTGTTTTGGTGCAGAGGAAGTTGATGCTGCTCCTGCTTTGAAATTACGAAAGGAACGAAAATTAGACTGTCTAGCCTTAGGTTTGGCTCTGTCTTGAGGCAGGGCATGGCCTTTACCTCCTGTAATGTCAGCGATAATTTCTTTCAACCCGGGCCCGAATAAGGTCTGCCCTTTGAAAGGTATATTAAGCAATTTAGATTTAGAAGTAACGTCAGCTGACCAGGATTTTAGCCACAGTGCTCTGCGTGCCTGAATGGCGAATCCGGAATTCTTAGCTGTAAGTTTAGTTAAATGTACTACGGCATCTGAAATAAATGAGTTAGCTAACTTAAGGGCTTTAAGCTTGTGTGTAATCTCATCTAATGGAGCTGATTCAAGTGTCTCTTCCAGAGACTCAAACCAAAATGCTGCTGCAGCCGTGACAGGCGCAATGCATGCAAGAGGTTGCAATATAAAACCTTGTTGAACAAACATTTTCTTAAGGTAACCCTCTAACTTTTTATCCATTGGATCTGAAAAGGCACAGCTATCCTCCACCGGGATAGTGGTACGCTTAGCTAAAGTAGAAACTGCTCCCTCCACCTTAGGGACCGTTTGCCATAAGTCCCGTGTGGTGGCGTCTATTGGAAACATCTTTCTAAATATCGGAGGGGGTGAGAACGGCACACCGGGTCTATCCCACTCCTTAGTAACAATTTCAGTATAGGAAAAACGTCAGTACTCGCCGGTACCGCAAAATATTTATCCAACCTACACATTTTCTCTGGTATTGCAACTGTGTTACAATCATTCAGAGCCGCTAACACCTCCCCTAGTAATACACGGAGGTTTTCCAGCTTAAATTTAAAATTTGAAATATCTGAATCCAGTTTGTTTGGATCAGAACCGTCACCCGCAGAATGAAGCTCTCCGTCCTCATGTTCTGCAAATTGTGACGCAGTGTCTGACATGGCCCTAATATTATCAGCGCACTCTGTTCTCACCCCAGGGTGATCACGCTTACCTCTTAGTTCTGGTAATTTAGCCAAAACTTCAGTCATAACAGTAGCCATATCCTGTAATGTGATTTGTAATGGCCGCCCAGATGTACTCGGCGCTACAATATCACGCACCTCCCGAGCGGGAGATGCAGGTACTGACACGTGAGGCGAGTTAGTCGGCATAACTCTCCCCTCGTTGTTTGGTGAAATATGTTCAATTTGTACAGATTGACTTTTATTTAAAGTAGCATCAATACAGTTAGTACATAAATTTCTATTGGGCTCCACTTTGGCTTTAGCACATATAGCACAGATATCTTCCTCTGAATCAGACATGTTTAACACACTAGCAAATAAACTAGCAACTTGGAAATACTTTTCAAGTAATTTACTATAATATGAAAACGTACTGTGCCTATAAGAAGCACAGAAAAAAGTTATGACAGTTGAAAATTAATAAACTGAAAAGTTATAGCATCAAATCTTTGTAAAAAACACAATTTTAGCAAAGGATTGCTCCCATTAGCAAAGGATAACTAACCCTGATAGCTAACAGTGAGAGAGATCAGTAAACTGTCATAAATTAAATAAAAAGACTGCCAAGTGGAAAAAAATAGTGCCCAAAACATTTTTTCACCCAGTACCTCAGAAAATTAAACGATTTTACATGCCAGCAAAAAACGTTTAACATTAATAAATTGAGTGTTATTAAAAAGCCTGTTGCTAGTCCCTGCAAATTAGGCTAAAGTTTTATGCATACAGTATAATTCCAGTGAAGTGCCATTCCCCAGAATACTGAAGTGTAAAATATACATACATGACAGCTTGATACCAGTTGCTGCTACTGCATTTAAGGCTGAGTTTACATTATATCGGTATGGCAGAATTTTCTCATCAATTCCATTGTCAGAAAATAATAAGCTGCTACATACCTCTTTGCAGATTAATCTGCCCGCTGTCCCCTGATCTGAAGTTTACCTCTCCTCAGATGGCCGAGAAACAGCAATATGATCTTAACTACTCCGGCTAAAATCATAGAAAAACTCAGGTAGATTCTTCTTCAAATTCTACCAGAGAAGGAATAACACACTCCGGTGCTATTATAAAATAACAAACTTTTGATTGAAGGTATGAAACTAAGTATAATCACCACAGTCCTCTCACACATCCTATCTATTCGTTGGGTGCAAGAGAATGACTGGGAATGGCAGTTAGGGGAGGAGCTATATAGCAGCTCTGCTGGGTGAATCCTCTTGCACTTCCTGTTGGGGAGGAGTTAATATCCCATAAGTAATGGATGATCCGTGGACTGGATACACTTAACAAGAGAAATGAGGATAAAACAAAGAAATGAAGACAGCCTCTCATTTGGGCTTACATTTCACCTCACAGGGTGTATTGGTGTATTACTAAAACCGTACATGATAGAGAGGCAAACCTACGGCATAGTCAGATGTCAGTTACCTTAATGCTTTCTTTAAACATTGCTTAGAATACTATAAACCTCCCTATGTTCCAACCTTATACTTTTGGTATTTTTTAACCTATAAAACAAACATAAAAACAAAACTATAAGCCTCCCCATCTCCACCCCCCTCCCCTCCACCATCAGCCAGTCTGCTCTTTTGACTCATCTTGCCAGATGTTGGTATTTGTTTAGAAGGGTTAGCTGTTGAAATACCTGAGAATCCTGTAATGGAGCTATGATTTGTCTTTGTATATCACATGGATGGGAGATAGTATTTATAATTCACAGCAATATATGTATCACCCGTATTAGCAATCATTCATAGCCACAAGTCCAGTAGCGTATTAGCAATCATTCATAGCCACAAGTCCAGTAGCGCTTGTTCTCCCCCCTTTCACATAATGGTATCAAGCAGCTTTTGTTATTCTAATTGTAACAGGTACGGGAGAAAACTCTTAATAGTGTCTTTGTTGCTGCATATATAGTAGACAGTTTCTCAAATATTATAGCTAGGTAGATAGAGAAGTCCCACCGGCAAGTCCAATACACAAGATTGGCCCCTTATTTACTTTATAAGGGGAGTACAAGATCCGTATGTATCTCTCTTTAACTTTTGCCTTTAAGCCTCCTTTTTTTTACTTTTTACTTTCCCCCTCTATAACGTAACTTTTTCAGGAGCCAGATAGAAAGGATCTGCCAAACATAAAATTTAATAACCAAAAAAAAAAGTACTTATCTGCAATCACTTTGTCCTTGCAGCGTGTATGCAGACCGCCCTATGGCCAGGCTGACTGAGATTTTCCTAGATTCCGTTTCCTCCGATACTCCACAATATCCAGTATTCAACTTGACTCTTTCAGCTGCCTTTGGCAAGAGTTTACTGACGTTATCCTCCTATCCCGGGTAGCCCGTTTTGGAGTGAAGCAGTATAACTCACTTCTCCCCAACTCAGGCCGCCTTGGGGTCTTGGGAACGTCTCAGTGGTTCCTCCGTATAGAGCTGATTTCTCCCCAGCTCAGGCCACCTTGGGGTCTTGGGAGCGTCTCTGTGGTTCCTTCATATAGAGCTGACTCTGCAGGTCTCCAATCTCCCAGCAGGGTATGGCATGCGTGAGGCCGTCTGTAGCCGTGACCTGAAGTCGTTCTGGTAGATGATCCTCCTCAAAGGATTGTAATACACAAGCTGTGGCCCCAGTGAATGGGCCGGATGGCTAAAGGAGGCTTCCGATGTCCGCTGCTGAATCTTCATAGCAATAGGCCGGTGCAGGTAATCACTCCACACCTATGGCAAAGTGAACGTAGTGGACGGTGGTGACGGGTGTTTTGCACTCCTCCAGGGACACAGATTTTGCGCATCTGTCACCACTCCTCCCACTTCCGGAAGCCTTCTGTGGCTTCCGGAAGTGGGAGGAGCAATAATTGGCTAAACTGTAAGTCTGTCAAAAGAGAAGACCCAGTCAAGTATACAAATGCTTGTATAATCTTCCTTAGACATCAAAATTTAAATAAAAAAAAAATGTATAGTTGTGTATTTTTGTGTAGGGTGTGAACAAATCACTGACAATTTAAAGCAAGTGAACACATACAACTTCTATCACTATTAGAACTAGACAGAACCTCATAAATAACACAGGTCATATTGAGAGATATTGTAGAGACTTCCACACTAGAAATGAGAGGTTGAGGTTATCATTCTACAAAACATTTTACAAAACATATCCATCTGTGCTTATACTTTATAAATGGATATGTTTACATTGAATTAGACATAGCACAAGGCTCCAAATATCCAAATACTCCTAACAGGCCAGATTGTCATGGTAACTAGGGCACAGGTAAAATAATCAGCTGGCGGGTGAGAGCAGGTTAATAACCATGGTTACTGATCAGCTGATTTGTTTCACCTGTGCTCTAGTTCAAATACCATTAAAATCTGCTTGTTATGGATACTTGAGGACTGGAATTGAGAAATACTGCCTTTTGCACTATATAAACTGTAGATTATGGGGTAGATTTATCAAGCAGCGGATGCTGCAATCTACCCCTGAAGACTTCTGCTCCTTAACTTACCCGCCACCTCTGAGGTTGTGGACAGCAATCATCCTGATCAGAAGCGATCAGGATGATTGACACCCCCTGCTAGTGGCCGATTGGCCGAGAATGTGCAGGGGCGGCATTGTACAAGCATTTCACCAGAGATGTCATGTCCGCCTGCCTCTTGATAAATCGGCCCCTATATATTAAAGAATCAACATGTAGCTTTCTTCACAGACAACCAAATAGTCAACAAGTAATTTGTCTAAACACATACAGTATTTCTAAATAATGAAAAATAATAAAAACACCGTTGCACAGACGTACCTGACAGGTAAAGTCTAGACATAACTTCATAACATGGCTAAATATAATAAATGCCCAGTGAGCTGATGGTTTGCTTTTGTTTATACATTGATTACAGGCTATTATATAGTAGAAGTTGATCACTTTGAATGTTTAAAACTAGTTAAATAGCAAAACCAAACAAACAAGCAAAAAAAAACAATCATAACAAGTTTAAAGCTCACATTCAAACGTGGAAAAAAAGCAGGACAATATTTTGATTCTGATGTTTTCTAATGGAAATTTGAAAACTAAAGTGACATAACTGACAAAGTACAAATGTGCAGAAGAGCATTTTATTTGTAGTTATTAATTTGTTTAAAAGCTTGTAGTACATGCTATTAGTGTTTCATCAGCATATGTACATATATATGCCTTTTAGCCACACACACAAACTTCTAGTCCAACTGAGCTATAAGTATTTTGTAAGTTTTGGTTGTTTTTGTCATTTCTAACACAACTATTAAAACTATCTATGTTTACTATCTGTAGTTTTATTGAACCTGTGAATTTCAAGACCTATAGACAGTAGACAGATAAATAAAAGATTTGTGTGTGTGCTCATATGTGTAATAGATAATCAGTGTGAGATAGAGAATGTGTGCACAAGCAGAGAGTGAAAGAGGGAAGGAGAGGGGGAGAAGAGAGATGGAGAAATACACACAGCTGATAAAAGAGGAGCAGTAAAATACATAATAATATAATGGTTAGATATAATCATAATAACCAGGGCAGGGATAGGCAATGCCCATGCTGTTACACATTACCAACACCCTGTTTGGCCATTACTTCAGTGATTATACCCTTGTTCTAAACCTGTTATAAATCTATTTAGAATAGGAATCTCTGCCAGTAAAAGGGTAGAATCTTGATTTCAAGTTAAAATAAAAACAAGAACATATGGCAGGATGTTAATACCGTATTTAAGATTGTTATTATCTCCACCCAAGCTATAAAGAGGGACATCTGGAAGGTACTTGGATTATAGCTGGATGGTTGTATTAGTTGATCAAAGTTTCCAGCACTGTCCACCAGGGGACCAGCGGCACTATGAAAGAACTCCTGTATAATGCATTGAGTTGTAAATTCTATCTTCACATATCTTGTACACTGCATGGTCTAACAACACAACTCAGGCTTTGCAATAACCTTTAAACATAGATACAAGGATAAGTTACAGAAACGCAAGTGGGATCATCAAACATTGATGAGCTAAGCACCACTGATCTGAAGTAAAATCACACCTTTTTGTATTCACAATGTTAAACTGAATCCCATCATCACCTTCTCATGCAATGCACTTTATTGTAGCTTCAGCGTATTGCCTTTCAAAACGGCATGACTGTGGCAAACGATAGGAGAATTAATATGATTTTTCTTGCAACTGTGCAATGTAGAGCCTAATTGTATAGGGTTCATTTGCAATGTGATAATCTATTAGAAATGCATGTAGACATAATAATGAAGTCAAGCTACTATGTCTCTCACATTTAGAATCATCTCTTTGCGTTGCCCTACTGGTATTTTTATGATTCTTTAATGCATGCTTAATTACATTTCCCACATTCACTTTTTTTCCATTGCAAAGATAAAACATCTAACTAAAGACTTCAGGAAATTACCAGATAACAGTAGACTTCTGTTCTCTCAAATAAGTACCAGCATATACTTCAAACGAAACTTAGTAAGGGAAAGAAAGAAAGAAAGAAAGAAAGAAAGAAAGAAAGAAAGAAAGAAAGAAAGAAAGAAAGAAAGAAAGAAAGAAAGAATGAAAGAATGAAAGAAAGAAAGTGTAGTATTTCGCAGGAATAATTATACATAAACATGGAAACACATTTTTATTTTACACGCAAAACTGACATTTTTTTCAGTCAAAGAATTAAATGAAACTCCCTGTTATGGCAATATGATCATATTGGTGTTACTGATGATAGGATGAATACTCTGAGAAGTTGGCACAAATTGATCTAAACGGAAGGTTGCTGTTATCTTGCAACTTCCTGTGGTTTGAACTAATTGTTTGATGTCTTAATGACAGTTATGTTTGGATGTTTTATATATCATGCTTTCGGTGATCAGTAAAAATTGGTTTAAAATTCTAACAAATATATATATATATATATATATATATATATATAAACTAACTTAGAAGTGAGTGCCCTCTCAGTTTGTTTAGATAGATAGATAGATAGATAGATAGATAGATAGATAGATAGATATAGATAGATAGATAGATAGATAGATAAACTAACTGAGAAGGCACTCACCTCTCCCCAGGATTTGTATACATTATCCAAGCTTTATTATAACATAGTGTCTGTTATAATAAAATCTTGTGTAATGTATACAAATTATGGACAGATCCTTCTTAATTGGATTTAAGTACACCCCAAGTCTATACTACATGACTTTTGGAGAGTGTAAATAATTCACCCCTGTTTGGACTAAGCAAAAAAGAGAAAGATATTCACAGTATTGGTGGATATCAAAGAATGACAAGGCTGCACTCATAAAATCCTTAATCAAAAAAGGTTTTTATTTATACCTTTATACAAGCCTAAAGGACCCCCCCCCCCCCAACACACACACACACACAAAACCCCTTATAGTGAAAAAATACAAATAAACATATGGGCCAGTATAAACAATCCTAAATTATTCTCATATATCAATGTATCAAGCAAATATTGAAGAGCCACAATCAGAGCACATAAGTGTACAAGGCACGCTCTGAAGACTCAGTAGGAAACATTCTGCAATAGTTCCTTTTATGTATCCATATGTTGCAACAACAGTTATGCATAAAGAAACAAGCTAAAAAAGAGGTGTCATAAACTTGGTTGGACAGAAGGAAAAAATGACTAGGCTGTAGTCCCTGTGGCCACTGTGTGTATTGCAGGTTTATCCAAAAAAAAAAACAATTCATTTGGTACAAAACCTGATGAGCAATATGATATAAAACAATGGATAACCTGCAACACAACAGGTGTCATTTATCTTCTACACTGTTTGTGCCCAATTTATTACATAGGAAAAACTAAGAGAGATCTAAAGGAACGAGTCAGGGAAAATAGGGATGACATTAAGGGTAAAGTGCAAGATAGCCCCGTGGCTAGGCATTTTGAAAGCCATCATAACTCAGATTTCACAATCCTAAAAGTCACAGGGATTGAGCATATAAAACAGCATCGTCGTGGAGGGGCTGTAGATAGACTTTTGCTGCAACACAAGAGTAAATAGATGTACAAGCTTAACACCTTAGCACCCAATGGCCTAAATGAAAAAAAAATCACTTTTTCCTATTTTCTATAGATATTTATAGATACAAAAAGGTTCTGAATATAAATGTTGACATACCCACCATTTTTCATGAGCCTATTTGTCGTTATCAATTTCTGTATACACATTTTGAGATATATTTACCTATGAAATATTTTGTCTTACTGATGAAAACTTACTGTTGTAATTGCCAATATTTTTATTTTTTCAGACCTAATTTAAGAAACTGTATTGTAATGTTGTAGTATGGTTAAACATGGCAGTTCACTTTAGATACCCATAGAGTTAACAAATTAATGTTTTGTAGTTTAGAAATGGGCTAAATAAGAAAAATAATGCTTAGCTTGTTTTTTTTTTTTAAATGATCCTGTGCCCTTTAAGAAATAAATAATGGGTGATGAGTAAAGAAAAAGGAGGAGCTGCTGATGGAAATAAAAAGCTAGCACTCACTGAAGGAGGTATCTGACAAAGCCCTGTAAGCCAGTCCAGTTTAGGGAGGGGTGAAACGCGTCACAACTGGCACTCATCTGACCGGTAACTTTGAACCAAGAGCTGGGAGATCCTGATTACTTCTCCGCCCGCTCTAAACCTGATCCTGGAAGACCGTGGCTGAACGCATCCTAGGTGTGTCTCTGAAGCAAGTGCTCCTAGGACTGAAGTGGCAAAAATTATTTCTCATAGTATTGAGAATCTGGAACGCAAGCTTGTTTCTTTATGCATAATTGCCGTTGCAACATATGGATACATAAAGGGAACTGTTCAGAGTGTGTCTTGTACACTTATGTGCTCTGATTTTGGCTCTTCAATATTTGCTTTATACACTGATATATGAGAATAATTTAGGACTGTTTATACTAGCCCATGTGTTTATTTGTATTTTTTCCCTTTAAGGGGTTTTGTGTGGGGGGTTCCTTTAGGCTTGTATAAATGTATAAATAAAACCCTTTTTTGATTAAGGATTTCATGAGTGCAGCCTTGTCATTATTTGTTATACACCAATACTGTGAATATCTTTCTCTTTTTTTTACTTTTTTTACGATCAGCCTATGACTGCTTGCACCTATGTTTAAATCCTGCTGATATTGGACTAATATTAAGCAAGTAGACTCAATACAAATATTAAACTTAAAATTACTCTCATAATTTAGAGGATTTTATAATAACTTACGTTATAACTATACTCATGGCAATAATACATTAAACTATATTCAACTAGCAGACATTTTCTACATATTATTACAATACTACAGTCAATATATCCTAACAGCAATTCTCAGCTTGTAAATATCAAATATGTATGTTCTTTCTTTGTACAATATTTTGGTAATTAAAACTAATGAACAGTTTGTTTGGTGCAAGTTCATTCATGAGGAAAATAAGTGGAGTGTGGTATTACTATACTGGGTACATAGTATTATTAAATATGGTTAATAATATTCCAACATTATAAAAAATGATCATTAAAAATTACTACTTATTTATATGATGTATTGGCACCACTATACGGATAGGCATTATGCCAAACTATCCGCTAGGTGAGTGCCACTAATGATTGATTTAATGGACTACAATTTATTTTTTGAACCAACAATTACCATCTCCAGGGTCCATACATAGCCAACACATTTGTATACAATAATAATCTAAAAAACATATATATTTTAAAGACGCACACAAGTATGGGTGCCTGGAGGCTGAACTCTGGTGGAGTATATAGATTCAAAAACTAGTTCTGGAAAAAAGATCAAATATCCCCCTGGCTAAACAAATTACTCACTTTTGCTTTTTCTTTTTTCTTTTTCTTCTTTTAAGGGCAAATATGTTGCACAGAGAGCTGTTTTATTGCTTTATAAAAAAAACACACGGGTTTGTGTGTGTGTGTGTGTGTGTGTGTGTGTGTGTGTATCAGTGTGTGTTTGTGTGTGTGTATATGTGTGTGTGTGTATCAGTGTGTGTGTATGTGTGTGTGTGTGTGTGTGTATCAGTGTGTGTGTGTGTGTATATGTGTGTGTGTGTATCAGTGTGTGTGTGTGTGTATGTGTGTGTGTGTGTGTATGTGTGTGTGTATCAGTGTGTGTTTATGTGTGTGTGTGTGTGTGTGTGTGTGTGTGTGTGTATATGTGTGTGTGTGTATCAGTGTGTGTGTGTGTGTGTATCAGTGTGTGTGTGTGTGTGTGTGTATATGTGTGTGTGTGTATCAGTGTGTGTGTATGTGTGTGTGTGTGTGTGTATAAGTGTGTGTGTGTATCAGTGTGTGTGTATGTGTGTGTGTGTGTGTGTGTGTGTATATGTGTGTGTGTGTATCAGTGTGTGTGTATGTGTATGTGTGTGTGTGTGTGTGTGTATCAGTGTGTGTGTGTGTGTATGTGTATAAGTGTGTGTGTGTATCAGTGTGTGTGTGTGTGTGTGTGTGTGTGTGTGTGGGTGTGTACGAAATCAACACAAATTTTCAATTGAGTTTTTTAAAAGCAGTTATTATTGTAAGATTGTTGGCTACATTACAAAATATTTTAATATCACCCTACAATGGCATGGGAAAAAAACTCTACAAAAATAAGTCAATAAGTCAATTGCTTGCAGAAACTGTTTTCTATGTGTCCCTTGGCATGGAAACAGCGTATAACTGATGACTATCCATGCAAGTAATTCATTTAGAATATTTGGTGTACTTTTGAAACGGCTGTAACTTAAGGCTGAGGCAATAAATATTTGGAGGTAATATTTAGCATGGAAAAAGATGACCATAACATACTGAAATCCTAGATAACTTAATACCCGGAATACTGTTTATTTGTTAATAATCATACTATGAACATAAACATAAACAGGTAATGGGAGAGAGAGATAAAGGTTGTAGTTTGCACTGTTTATTATGCTTAAAAGTGAAAGATGGGCAGTTGTTGCTAGTCCACAGGTAAAGCCCCTTTCTCTTCCTATCTCTCCATCTTTGCACCGCACCCAGGCCTTTGTTTCCCTTCTCAGGTTTACTCCTCCTTATCAGATGAAAGGCTACAAAACATTCTTGCATAACAATACCCTGAGTTTGTCAAAGTGCTTCTGCCCACTAAACCTGTGTGTTTTACCAACTTGGACCCTCATTTGAAAGGCCTGAGTATGCATACAGTGCTGAAAGCATTGTTTTTCAAAGAGGTGCTGTTTGTTTTATAAAGCAGTACTAAATGGAGAAGCATAGGCCTCCAGCGTTATTCAAACAGTGTAAGTGTTAATCTGATGTGAAAAAATAATGAACCATCTCCCACAACAATTAGAGCCCAGGGAAAGAAAACTTTGCAAAGAATGTGCTGAATAATAGCTATTAATGCGACTGTACTGAGTGCTTTATGAAGTTATCTCCCACACTTAGCACTGCATATATTTTATCAGCTACTTACCATTTAGTGCCGTTATCAGGACTCCCCTGTGAGTTGAGTAATTATAGCAACTGAATTTCATTCTCACTAAATACCAGTGAAATGACCCTTTGGTTTTATCATTGAGTTTGCAACCTACCTTAGAGTAGAGTACTGTTAAAAGAGTATATAACATATGTTTGGTAAAATATTGATACAGTTTGAGCAAAATGGCATTCACAATCCTCCATTAAGTATCTCATCAATTTACTAAAGAACCAGAAATTGATTGCTAAAATATGTGTTATATATGTATAAATTAAATACAAGCATTCATTGTAATAGATCTTATAATATATATCTTGAGATAAAACCTTCAGTTATATAATCTATCTGATAATGCACACATTTAGAATTACATACTATAAGGAGTTATTTTTTTCTAATAAGTCGCTTAGATAGTCCTTATTTATTTATTATCAGCAAAATAATTTCCTAATGCATTTATTTATTTATATTTCATATAATACATACACACATGTATATATATATATCTTAAATTGAAAAATTAATCTATTTAATATCGAAAATTCTATAAATAAATAGTGTATATTCACTGCATTTGTCCAAGATAAAATCTAAGTAAGCACTGAAACCAAGCAGTTATTTGTAAGTGCTGAAACTCCATGATCTGCAAGACTTTTCATCACTTAATATTTGGGGCTTAGGTTTTAGTCTTAGTAAAAGTACTAAGTAACAGTGCCCTCTTATCCTTTCTGAGAAAGAAGCCTCTTGTGTGTCGTGCCTGCTGACCTTTCACCTGTAGGACCTGGGCACCTATTCATTAAAGCAGCTGTGATCAGTGCACCCAGACACACACACACAGGTACATTATAATGAAACCGAAAGGCCTCTCTATAAGTGCTGTTATTGAGAGCAAACTGCAAAGTTTCCATCTCTGATTTATATATATATATATATATATATATATATATATATATATATATATATATATATATATATATATATATATATATATATATATATATATAACAAGAGTATTGCATTGAGCAATGATACTTTTTTTATTGGACTAACTAACTAATATAAAAAAAAGTATCATTGCTCAATGCAATACTCTTGTTATTTTGATATCTAAATCTCTGGACTAACACGGCTACTCCAATCAACGTATATATATATATATATATATATATATATATATATATATATATATATATATATATATATATATGCCTGGAAAGTCTCATTCTCTTATTGATTATTGTGTTTAGCAATATTACATAAGCTTAATAATCACTGCTATAGGGTTTTGATCATGATCAAATTATTTAAATCCAACAAATTTAATTCCATTTTTTCTCAGGTAACTGGTGGCTACACAATTTATCCACTATCATAGATACAGCATTGAAACGTAATATCTGCAGACACCTCACACTATTCAATCTCAGAGCAATAAAATATTCATGTTGTCGCAGAGCCTGATGTACCATTGCTAATGAGTGTAAATAACACCGAACTGTGAATTGCACCATAAACCCAGAAACTCAAGTACCATCACACCTCTCTACGTGAACTTACATTGTTATAGCTGCCACACCTAACACTCGCCCTCCATTAGTTTTGGGGGAGGTGAAAGTGTATGATTTGTTTATTTTGTAAATAGCTAAACATAAATTCCAGTTTTTTAGATTAACGTAGCAGCAACATAACAATTTTATAATATTTTTGGTGCACATAAAATAAAATGCACTTTTTTATATATCGGTTTAAGAATATTCTTATGATTTTTTCTGTAAAATATATATTTCAATAATACAATTGTATCATGCTTGATGCACATATAATGCTCTGTTTAAGAATAATTAATCTAATTTCTCGTGTATATGCTTATTTATATTAATTTATATATCTTGGTATAACATATTGTAAACTTTAAACATATTGAATTTAATTTGTGACAAGTAGGTCAACATCAGTTCTACACAGATATATAAGAAGCATGTCTCTAAAACAATTACTTCATTTGTAAAAGGTATTTTTTTTTTTTAAATCTTTGAACCACAAGGTTTATAAACCACATCTTTTTACTTCAGTTTATTTAAGAGCATTTCACCCAATATCACATAGCCCTTAAAAATTCTACATTCATCTTAAAAAAAATTAATAGAGATCTTAACATCTTTTAGCTGCAATATATGATCACGGTTTTATATTAAAAAAAAAAAGTATTAAAAAAGTTTAAAAAGTTATGACAAAATGAAATTGAATATCTGTATTTACATGTAAACTACAGTAGCCCAGCTGAGTAATATTAATATTCTAAAAAATAAACATAAATTCCCACTCCCCAAACTTAGAATTGCAAATATCTCAATATATTTTTTTAGGGAAACAATAACTGTATATCCACATTTGTGGCCATATGTATCTATTGATCCCTCTTCAGTCCTATTATAGAGTCATACTTCTGGAACAGTTTTACTATGTTGTATGTAAAAACAAGCTATAAGTGCTTAGATTTTACCATTCATTTTTAATATAGAATAAGTTATTAGAATTTACATTATACAACAAACAATGTATATATCTAGTGATCTCACTTTCTTGTGAATACAGATGACACCACATGCAATCACTTTTGACCATTTCACTGTATTTCCAGTAAACAAACACAGCACATGGAGAATAAGATAATAACATTATCATGCCAATGAGCTTTGAAGAAAGTGTAAAACAGCAAGAGTTACCTCAGGGGTTAATGGTCTCATGCTTACATGTTAAAACTGTGATGCAATTAAAGGGATTGGTTATTTTAACCAGTTGTTCTTCACAGGGGGAAATCATTCAGATCACTCTAAAGATGTACCTTGGCTATTACCTTATGAAACAAAGGTGCTCTCCTAAACACTTTTTTACTTTCTGCCTCATTATAAGAGAGGAGACAGGCAGTCTGAGACTGGGAATCAGTGGGGGGTTTAGTCTGCTTCATTTTATTTCTCCATATGGATCCTATGGGTGTAGCTGAGCTTGTTTGTTTCTAAAGAATTTTACTTTTATTACTGCTCACCTGCAGCATTCGAGAAAAACCAAGGCTGATATTAAAGGTTAGACAATAATTAAGAGTATTGTACTGGTACTGGTATGGTACTTGCAGATCATACACGCACCCCTAAAGAAACAATTTGGGCCACAGGGAAATTATTTCCTGACAGTTAGTGGTAGTTACTGGACTGCTTCATGCATGCACCCCAACAGCAAATGCTCACAGCTGTAGTTAAATATTATCAATTTGTCTATGCTCAATTCCACATAAACATATGCACTGCAATTAGCTTACGTATCTCTTTCTCATGCATCAATAATATATCAATGTAGAAGCATAGTGTTTTTCATTATAGATTTTCGAGATAATTGATCGCGAAGATTGTGATTTTCATCTATCTATCTATCTATCCAATCTATCCAATCTATCTATATATCTATCTATCTATCTATACAATCTATCTGCTTGTCTGTCTACTAGAGTGATTATTTCTTAAATAATTAAATCAAACACTTTTTGATTCCAAATACATCACCCATTCAAACCGCAAACACTAACAAATTACGATTTTGCATCAATATTTTTTAATAAGAATTAAAAATGGAAAAATTGCTGTGTCACTTATTAACTTTATACATTGGACGCTGTTGCTCATGCACTGGGTGGGTTGGAACAAGTCCTATCTCCACAATAGCCTATAATGAGGGTAAAACTTTCATGTTTCCGACCATGCAATTTTCATCATATATTGTAAAAATGAGTAAAGTCATCCATCTATAAAGTTACATTTCTAGTTTTAATAAATATGTAATATGTTAGTGGGTAGATATAGTGGAGTTTATTTATATAGATCCAAATGTCCAGGCAACCTTTTAAATAAGTTAGCTGGAAATTAAGTTTCAATAAGTTTGTCAAACTCAGCTTAATCACTTTTTTTGACACAGTCAGTTATCCAAAAAAATCCAGCCAATCAAAATGATGCTTGGCGAAGTTGTTTTAAAAGTGGGGCAAACTTGGCTTTTTACTTTGAAATGATTAAATCTGTTTTATTTTTGAAGAAGTAGACTTCCTAAAAAAAAAAAAAAAACACAGTGATGCAGCGGAGTTTGACTACCTAATTTTTTAAAGGGGTAGCCTGGAAATTTAGCTCTATTTGAATAAATCCACAAGACATCTATCAACAAAATATTAGATAAATATTAAAACTATAAAAATGTAACTTTATAGATGGATGACTTTACCCATGTTGACAAGATATGCATACTCCTACTGCTGTCCAAACTCACAAAACAATCTAACATAGATCTTATTGTTATGTGCACTCTTTCAGCACTCATTTTTGATAACTGAAAAATTGTATTTGCTCAGAAATAAAAGGATCTGTGAGCCTTAGCAGGATCACACATTATAGGATCACACAATATCGTCCTGTCTGATATAGTAAATACAAATGGTAGGAGACTGACATTTTATGACAATCACCCAATTGTCATACTAAATAAATTCACTTCATTTTTCTTTTTTTTTTAAATGCATCAATCTGGTAAAGCAAACAAAATACCTTAATTTCAGTTAAATTCCTTCATCCATTCAAATGTTATAAGCAACTGAATAGCCTCATTTAACAGAGAAATGATTGGTTCAATAACTTCAGCAATTTATAGCCTATTTAAATTACAGTAAATTGCCATTTTGTAAATACTGTACATCTTTACTTTTAAACATAAATAAAATAAATACATTATTTGCAGCTTCCTAGCTTGCTCCTTCTTTTCTGCTTTTTTTTCCCCAGTTTCTGGTTTAATTTGACCACATATCTATCTCCTGTACATCTCCTGTGTCTGTCTACTGGTTGTCAAAGGGATAGAGAATATACTAAATGTGTATTATTTTTACATCTCCTTCTAGTGCTGGGGGCTTATGTACAACTGCTACAGGACATGTCAAGGAAGTATTATGTATGGTGCCCAGAACGCTTGAGAGTGTGTTTACACTAAATTATGTAATAGAATTATATTTATTCATTATTTTATGACAACTACAAATAAGTGTGTCTGATAAGGATATGCTGGCTGAGCATCATAGGAAATGTAGTTCCAAAACCTCTGGAGGGTCAAGTTTAAAGGGACACTGAACCCAATTTTTTTCTTTCATGATTCAGATAGAGCATGCAATTTTAAGCAACTTTCTAATTTACTTCTATTATCAATTTTAATTTGTTCTCTTGCTATCTTTATTGGAAAAAGAAGGTATCTCAGCTAAGGATCCAGCAAATGTTTGATTCAGGACCATGGACAGCACTTGTTTATTGGTGCTGACCAATCAGCAAGGACAACCCAGGTTGTTCACCAAAATTGGGCCGGCATCTAAACTTACATTCTTGCTTTTCAAATAAACATACCAAGAGAATGAAGAAAATTTGATAATAGGAGTAAATTAGAAAGTTGCTTAAAAATGCATGCTCTATGTGAATCACGAAAGAAAATTTTTGAGTACAGTGTCCCTTTAAGGATGTCTGGCCTATCTGAAGTATTTATGAATATCTTTGACTTTCTTTAGCCTGGTAATGTGGTACAGAATGACAAAATGTGAAATATACCATTCACTTAAAGGGATACTAAACCCAATAAATTTTTTTCATGATTTATATAGAGCATGCAATTTTAAGAAACTTTCTAATTTACTCCTTTTATCAATTTTTCTTAATTTTGTTTGCTATCTTTATTTGAAAAAGCAGGAATCTACATTTTTCATTTTTTACTAGCTTCTTAAAGGGCGGGGGTTATAAAGTTACTATGTTGATTTTATCTAAGCATCTTCTGACAGCCCCCTGATCACATAACTTTATCTATTGACTTGCATTGAAGCCAATTAGTGCTTTGTTGTTAGAATCCACGGGTGTGAGCTCCATGCTATCTATATGGCTTACATGAACTAGCACTCTCCTGTTGTGAAAAGCTAATAAAAACATGTGATCAAGGGGCTGTCATCAGTGACTTAGAAAAAGACAGACATTTAGAGGCTTAAAGGTTATAAAGTATATTAATATAATCATGTTTTTTTTGTGCAAAGCTGGGGAAATGGTAGTAAAGGCATTATTTATCTGATTAAACAATAACCCCTTTCAGTGATTCATATATTTGCGATCTAATGCATACTTCTAAGTGATCTTGCAATGGCAAAGTAGTTATGCATTGACCTTAGTGGCAACAAAGGGGTTAACAGCAGGTTATCTATGTTGGCTACCTTTACTGGTATCTCTTTGAAGCCACCAAAACAATAGTATGGCTTGTAGCCAGAGAGACATATGATATGTATGTGATTTTCTTCCATCAGAAACTCTTTACTATAAGTCATTGGAACATGTGAATATGTATATAAATATATATATATATATATATATATACACATTTTTTTTTAATTGTTGTACATCAGTGCACTTCCAAAAATGACAACCTTCCATCTGTATTACTTACAATTACACGAGATAAAAAGAACAAATAAACTGTTTCTGTATCCATCCTTGTGTTATATACAACATACGGACCGTGAAGGACTACAGCATGAATTGCATACAACTAGACCTATGTTGTGTTTTGTCCCTATAAAAAATATATACTTAGGAATATTTATATATATAGATATTCAGTGTTGAGATACAGTTTTAACAGACAGTGGGGGCATAGAGACTGAAGCGCACTTCCTCTTGTACTGTACAAGACACAAACTCTTAAGGGATAAATACTTCCCAAAAATAATGAAAGAAATAACAGACTTCTCACAGATGTCGGAACAAGAAAGACTATGTGTACTCTTAGGAGAAAAAAACAAAGCTACAAGGATAGAAGATAAATCTGTAGCAGACTGCCACATGACCAGAACCACCAATCAGATTAAATGAACTGTTACCATATTTACCCACTATACTCCTACTTTATAAATTGTTATTGATCTGTTTTATTGTAACATATTACTTTGGCAACACATGTAATAATGTCATGCTAATAAAGTATTCTTGACTTGACTTGACTTGACTTGTGTGCTGACTGAAACATATTGTAGAGCAAACAAAACGCAGAGTGTCACATCATTTATTAAATAGAAATTTTTCACAAATGGGTAAACGTACAAATTTTAAGCACCTAAATCAAGTAGTCTGGGACCTCCATGACTGTCTGTCAATGAAATAAAGCAAAGTAGGGATACAACATAGTTTGTCAAATATAAGTAGGTATTTAGCAACCTCAGCCAACTAGGTAAACTGACAGGAAGGAGCACCCTATCTGGCTGCATGGGACATCAGAGTCTCACAGCTAACTCTTTGTTTTTTCTGATACTAAGTGAAAGTGCCAAATGTACCAACACTACAAGCTTATTCCCCCAAATAAAATGTATTTATTTGAAATATGTACCTATGTATGTGGGTATATGTATGTGTGTGTGTATATACCTATATATTGTATATATATATATATATATATATATATATATATATATATACAGTATATATATATATATATATATATTTTTATATATATATATATATATATATACATATACACAGAATATAAGAAGGCACTCACTGGTCTTTTCAAAAAGTATTTAATAATAAGCGTGACATTTCGGGGGGACACTCCCCTTCCTCAGTGTGTCCCTGAATTGTCACGCTTATTATTAAATACTTTTTGAAAAGAGCAGTGAGTGCCTCCTTATATTCTGTGTATGTGACCCGCTGGCACCCTGGCAGTTGTGGATTAGGTGAGAGTGCTCTTTTCTGGACTTATATATATATAAGATAATATAACACAGTTAAAGTGAAGGTAAACTTTCAAGAATGAGTGCCCGTTTTTTAAAAATACTATTATAAACAGGGGCACTTTCATTCATGAAAGTTTACATTTCACCCGTTTTCTTAAAATACTTACCTTTTTTTCTTGAAGCCGCTCCAGCGCTTCACCAGCCCGTTGCAAGCCTCTACATACGTCAGCAATGACGATTCCGGCATACTCCAATCACGGCTTCCCCCCCGGGGGAATTATTGCCTGATGCAACACCGTGATTGGAGGAAGCCGGTTTCGTTATTGCTGGGTAAGTTAACCAGGAAGAAGCAAGCGGGGGCACCGTTTTAGAATGGCGATCCGGCATTTCAGAAGAAGAAGTTAAGTATTTTTAAATTCCGGAGCAATGTCAATTTTCATAAGAAATAATCAAAAGAATAAAACACAAGTTAAAAACTTGCAAGTGCCAAGCTGCTTAGTGAGGGACGTTTCTTTGCAACCTTATAAAAGTTAGTTCTCTGAGAGGACAAACTTGGGGTACATAAAATAAAAGTTAAAACATAAGGTGCGCTAAAGAAGCTAAAAAATTTCTTTAACCAATTAAAGAGGACCAGATACATTTAAGCCATATGGATATAAAAGTATTTTATTTCTATATAAACAAGCTGAGGTGAGCAAAATTATCCGTAGTATTAATATTTATAAAAAATGCATTATGTCAACAAGAACATATTGAAAGTGCGTCTGTGCAGAGTGCTATACCTAGAAGACAATGTCTAAAAAGTAATGACACATCATTAAACCATAATGACACATTTTAAAAACAGAGAAAAAGATAATAGTAAAAATGTTACAATGACACAATAATACAATGTTGAAAACCACCAGTGATTACAATTTAAAACCAATCTATAAAACTAGCTCTATCAAAATGACCCTCCTCAAACATCCATCTATGGAGAAAGTGTTTAGACCATCAGACTGTCTCGTTAATGTATCAGAAAAAGTCTATAATATAAAGGAGGTCGTTAGTTTTATCTCAGAGGTGGAGCGTGTATTTACAGTCCCATCATAGCTATTTTGTAATCCTTTTCTAGTAATCCCGGATTGTCTTACCAGCTGTATCTGGTTGCGCTCATGCACTAGCAATCCTTCGGCAAATAGTCACTTCTATCTTTAAATCCTTGTTACTTTTTACCTGTAAATCCTCTGTGCTTATATCCCGGAATATCTCACCACTTCTTTGGCAATGGTTGCACCTCCGTGCCGGTATTCCTGTGGACCTCCGTGTGTTGATCTCTTTAATGGTGCTTACACACCGTTCTTCCAGCGTCTGATGTGTCTTAACACATGGCTTCTTGTATCTTCCAATCGGCTTACACCGCTGCGTGTGTTTAATTGAGAACCAATCCTTAGCAATGGCAGTTTTCTTATGAATAAGATTTTTTTACAGAGCGCTCTGTTTTCAAATCTCTCTCATCCGTCTACGCGTTTCAGCTACATATAAAAATGTCCTTTATCAAGATGTATTTATAGCCTCATGGGGGATGTTCCTTTTTTCCATTCTCTGTGATTTAGTTTCGCTCCACCTCTTAAAGGGATTTTTGCTTCTTAAAGTGGTATTCTTTCTGTTTGTCCATTTTTTAAAAACTTGTAAATTAGCTCCGCTCACCTCTCAAAGTGGTATTTTTTCCTCCTGTTAATCTGATGGATATTTTAATAATTCTAACATATTCTTCATTTCGTTGCATATTCTGATTACACTTATATATATAGAAGGATAAAGAACCATAAATCATTATTATCAAAAAAGGGGGAGGGGTTATTTACATGTACAACTATTGAAGCTATATCTAACAGATATACCTGCATGTTTACTTATATTTTATATATATATATATATATATATATATATATATATATATATATATATATATATATATATATATATAAAATTGTATAGGAAGTCTTACAATGTTTCCCAGGGCTATAAATTAGTAAACATGTGTCTATATTCCTCAAAGATTGATCCTAATGCTTAATAAGATGTACTCAAATATATGTGTTAGTTTTGAATATTCCCAGTCAATAAATTTAATCTAGGCCTATGGAAATATATATATATATATAAATCTGTAAATAAGTGTATTGAGGTCCCTATAGTTACTTTCGGATTTCCTTATTTTTTATAGCACCTTAACAATTATATATATTATACATATTAGTCATTTAAAAAAGGGTTTAAATCTAACTCTGCGTTTAAGTCTTTTGGTGTTAGGGTATCTATTTACAGTAATTTCTTTTCCAAATCACCTCCTCTCCAATCTTTTTTACAAGTTATATACCCCAGAATTTTAGATTTTTTGAACTTTGGTTATGACATTCCATGAAATGTTTGGACAATAGGTGCCCAACGAAACCTCTCTTTATGTTGTTTAGATGTTCCCTCATCCTATCACATTTTTTACCTTAAAAATATTTGTGTTTGTCCTAAATATTGTTTTTGGCATGGGCATTCTATTAAATATATGACCAATTTACTGGAACATCTAATAGTATCTTGAATCAGGATTTCTTTTCCATTTGAGGTTGAAATTACTTTTTTTGCTTTCCTTCCAAACTCACAGGCTGTACACTTATGACACGGAAAAAAAGCCCTTAATATCATTCCCTAGCAAGTCTCTGTCATTCTGTCTTAAATTTTTTTAAACTCGCTTGGTGCTAGTTTTTTAGGGCATTTGCTTTTTTAAAAAATCACTTGTTTTTTTACATAATCCCCCAAGATGTGGTCCCTTTTAATAAAGTGCCAGTGCTTATTTAGGATTTTTGTGATGACATTTAATTGTTCATTATATTTAGTTACAAAGGGGATATTTAGTTTTGTATCTTTTATATCTTCTCTCTTTGACTTTTTTTGGACTGTGTCTAAAAATTGCTCTCTATCTTTTAGTCTAATATCTCTTATTGTGGAGTCTACATCATCCTCATTAAAACCTCTTTCTAGAAATCTCTCTTTTAAAATTTGTGCTTGTATATCAAAATCTAATATAGAGTCGCAAATTTTTCTAATTCTCGTGAATTGACTTTTTGGTATATTACTTATCCATTTCTCAGAATGGCAACTCTCAATGTATACATAATTGTTTGCATCAGTTTTTTAAAGAAATGTTTTTGTAGATATTTTATTGTCATTCACATTAATTTCAATATCAAGAAAATGTATATTTTCCTTGCTCACCTCACTGGTAAAGGCAAAGCCAATACAGTTGTCATTTAAAGCTTCTAGGAATAATTCTAATAATTCTCTATCACACATCCACACTATAAAGACATTGTCAATAAACCTTTTATAAGACACCAAGTTTGCGACCCATGGGCCGTTTAGGACAAAATTTTCCTCAAACCATCCCATAAATAGATTTGCATTGCTGGGCACGAACTTGGTGCCCATAGCAGTGCCCTTGTATACGAATCATTTTGCTCACCTCAGCTTGTTTATATAGAAATAAAATAATTTTATATCCATATGGTTTAAACGTATCTGGTCCTCTTTAAATGTCAATTTTCGGGTGAACTTCCGGGAGGCGGCCATGATAGGTTGCACAATACCATTCTGCTCCAGTCTTTTCATCAATTTTGATTAACATAATACTCCAGACGGCTCGTCTATTTGTCACACAGCCTGATTTTTGAAGAATCAAAGATCCCGCACCAGATAAGCCTAAAAATACTGAGATGGACGTGACTTTGAGCACCCCGAGCACACTCTGAGGCTGAGGCCTTTTATTTACCCCCGGCGAGGCGCATCTGGGCCTTGTCGATAAGCAGCACCTAGTGCTAAATGCAAAACATCAGGAGAGTGCTAGCGCAATCCGTAATATTATGTTCAGTGTGCTGACCAGACTACATATGCAGAAGATCAATATGAACATGATGAGTGCCAATGCCGTGTTACAAGCGCTGTGCAACCTACTCTCGGATCACCATGCGGCCCTAGAAGAAAAGCTGGCTGTAGCATTTAACCCCGGAAGCTCTATAGCATCCCAGCAAGCTATTCCAGCCAGACCTGTTTTGGTGGTGCAAGTGGGTGATAGCGCTTTGGGGCCCCAGCGCTTTAGACCTCCCCTGACCAAACTGGATAAATCACGCACTACAGCAGGGCCTGCGACTGGTGATGAGGCAATTGCAGATGTAAATACCTAACGGATTATCATCGATTATACAGCCGATGCAGGGCACAGCAAAGGAAATACAGCAGTGACTCAATCAGCTTTTCTATCAGCTGGGGAACATGCAAACAAGAGAGCCCCTGTGGAACATTCATTCCGAGATCACGGAGGTACATGGTCACAAACACAAAGATCCTCAGTGACTTTACAAGCTTTGAAAACCCCTTGTTATACAGATGAGTGGTTGTTCAATTGGGACACTATTCAGCGACGATACCCTTTTTTCTTTTTTTTTTTAAATATAATATTTATTCATTTTCAGAAGTAGAAGTAACAATTGGGGACACGCAGGACCCCTGTATCAATAGAGACAGACATATGGGTTGGACACGTAGGTCCAATTAATTTATATGACAAAACATTGATATGATTATCATTATTATTATCGGATCTCGGATTATGATGATATGATTATTGATAATTGTAGGTATTTTATTTAATTAATTTATTGATAGTGTAGTGTTAGGTTTAATTGTAACTTAGGTTAGGATTTATTTTACAGGTAATTTTGTAATTATTTTAACTAGGTAGCTATTAAATAGTTAATAACTATTTAATAACTATTGTACCTGGTTAAAATAAATACAAAGTTGCCTGTAAAATAAATATTAATCCTAAAATAGCTACAATATCATTATTATTTATATTGTAGCTATATTAGGCTTTATTTTACAGGTAAGTATTTAGCTTTAAATAGGAATAATTTATTTAATAAGAGTTAATTTATTTTGTTAGATAAAAATTATATTTAACTTAGGGGGGTGTTAGGGTTAGGGTTAAAATTAGCTTTAGGGGTTAAAAAATGTATTAGAGTAGCTGTGAGCTCCGATCGGCAGATTAGGGGTTAATAATTGAAGTTAGGTGAGGGCAGATTAGGGGTTAATACTATTTTTATTATAGGGTTATTGAGGCAGGAATGAGGCGGATTAGGGGTTAATAACTTTATTATAATAGCGGCGCGGTCCGGTCGGCAGATTAGGGGTTAATAAGTGTAGGCAGGTGGAGGCGACGTTGAGGGGGGCAGATTAGGGGTTAATAAATATAATATAGGGGTCGGCGGTGTTAGGGGCAGCAGATTAGGGGTACATAGCTATAATGTAGCTGGCGGCTCTTTGCGGTCGGCAGATTAGGGGTTATTTATTGTAGGTAGGTGGCGGCGACGTTGTGGGGGGCAGGTTAGGGGTTAATAAATATAATATAGGGGTCGGCGATATTAGGGCAGCAGATTAGGGGTACATAGGGATAATGTAGCTGGCGGCGGCGTGCGGACGGCAGATAAGGGGTTAATAAGTGTAGGTAGCTGGCGGCGACGTTGTGGGGGGCAGATTAGGGGTTAATAAATATAATATAGGGGTCGGCGGTGTTAGAGGCAGCAGATTAGGGGTACATAAGGATAACGTAGGTGGCGGTCGGCAGATTAGGGGTTAAAAAAAATTAATCGAGTTGCGGCGATGTGGGGGGACCTCGGTTTAGGGGTACATAGGTAGTTTATGGGTGTTACTGTACTTTAGAGTACAGTAGTTAAGAGCTTTATGAACCAGCGTTAGCCCAGAAAGCTCTTAACTACTGACTTTTTTCTGCGGCTGGAGTTTTGTCGTTAGATTTCTAACGCTCACTTCAGACACAACTCTAAATACCGGAGTTAGAAAAATCCCATTGAAAAGATAGGATACGCAATTTACGTAAGGGGATCTGCGGTATGGAAAAGTCGCGGCTGAAAAGTGAGCGTTAGACCCCTTTTTGAGTGACTCCAAATACCGGAGGTAGCCTAAAACCAGCGTTAGGAGCCTCTAACGCTGGTTTTCACGGCTACCGCCAAACTCCAAATCTAGGCCTTAGTAAGGGAAGGGGACTTTAGACCTACTCCGCCAAAGTCAAACTAAGAGATAAATGATCAAATAGTTATACAGGTAGTAAGCATCAACATTGTCTCGCTTATTTCTATTTCAAAGGAGCCAATATAGAGCTGACCATTGGGGAGCTCACATGACTATAATACAATATTTCTGGGGAAGGGGGTCAGAAGGGGAGAATGGGTAAGGTAAAGGGGTTTGTGGTGAAAATAGTTCACCTAGATTGAACCCTGACATGGGCTAGAAATATGTGTGTGGGGGGGGGGGAGCCAGGACCTAGTCTTACATAAGATAGCACAAAGTAAATGCGAGATAGATAAAAACTCTGAAAACAATAACTATTGTACTGCAGGAGAAGCACATATTCTAGCGCTACCTAGTATAATATCGGTTCCTTTAAAAACTATTAAGAAGATCAACAACAACAATGCATAGCAACATGGGGAGAAATAGAGCATAAGTAGGAAGGTCCTATTGTAATCCTAAGACTGTAGCAGGCACCCACCGTATCTAGCACAACCATGGCCTAGTGCATATTGTACTCAGCACGCAAAGTGCCTAGCACATCCGGTACCCAGGACACAAAGTACCTACCTCAATCACACAGCCCAAACATCATCCAGCACACCCAGATCCAAGCACACCCAGTTCCTAGCACACGCAGTGCCCAGCCCATGCAGTGCCCGGCCCAAACAGTATCTAACCCATACAGTATCTAGCTCACCCAGTACCATACACGGAGTCCACCACACACAGTACCTACCAAACACAGTACCTAGCACAAACATTACCTAGCACAAACATTACCTAGCACAAGCATTACCTAGCACAGACATTACCTACCACAAACACTACCTAGCAAAAACAGTACCTAGGATACTCATTACCTAGCACATACGGTGCCTAGTACAAGCATTGCCTAGCACTAGCGGTGCCTAGCACAAGCGGCGCCTAACACAAACGGTACCTAACACAACCAGTCCCTAACACACCCAGCACCTAGTACACACATCACTTTGCACAAATAGCACCTAATACACATAGTACCTAGCACAAACAGTACCTAGCCCAATCAGCACCTAGAACAAACAGTACCTAGCACAGACAGTACCTAGCACAGACAGTACCTAGCACAGACAGAACCTAGCACAGACAATACCTAGCACAGACAGTGCCTAGCACAAACAGTACCTAGTACAAACAGTACCTAGTAGAGACAGTATCTAGCACAGATAATGCCTAGCACAGACAGCACCTAGCACAAACAGTACCCGGCACAAGCAGTACCTAGCACAAGCAGCACCTAGCACAAACAGCACCTAGCACAAACAGTACCCAGCACAAACAGCACCTAGCACAAACAGCACCTAGCACAAACAGTACCTAGCACAAACAGCACCAAGCACAAGCAGTACTTAGCACAAACAGCACCTAGCACAAGCAGCACCTAGCAAAAATAGCACCTGGCACAAACAGCACCCAGCACAAACAGCACCTGGCACAAACAGCGCTTAGCACAAACAGTACCTAGCACAAACAGCACCTAGCACAAACAGCGCCTAGCACAAGCAGTACCTTGCACGAACAGTTCCAAGCACAAACCATACAGTACCTGATATGAATAGCACCTAGTACATACTGTACCTAGCACAATCAGTGCCCAGCACAATCAGCATCCAGTGCCATAAGTACCTAGCACACACCGGGCCTAGAATAACCAGTACCTGGCACCATTATCATGAAATTATAAAGTAGCCTATTCATTTGGGTCACTCCAGAGCCTATCTATGAGAAAACAGACAAGTAGTGCAGAGAGGCAACGCTAAAAAACAATCGCCTAGATTACGAGTTTTGTCTGTAAAAACTTGCGGAGCTAACGCTCCTTTTTTTTCCAGCGCTCCCATAAGCCAACGCTGGTAATACTGGGTTTTCTGAATGGCTGCGTTAGCCTCAGAAAAGTGAGCGTTGAGCAAAATTTAGCTCCACTTCTAACCTAAATACCAGCGTTGCTTACGGTAGCGGTAAGCTGGAAAAACGTGCTCTTGCACGATTTCCCCATAGGATACAATGGGGCAGAGCTGGCTGAAAAAAAACCTAACACCTGCAAAAAAGCAGCGTTCAGCTCTTAACGCAGCCCCATTGTTTCCTATGGGGAAACACTTTCTAAGTCTACACCTAACACCCTATCATGAACCCCGAGTCTAAACAACCCTAACCTTACAATAATTAACCCCTAATCTGCCGCCCCCGCTATCTAGTGTGTACCAAATATTCTAAATTTACCTTATCTGTTTAAATATGTTACCTTCTACTACTCCCTGAAACTGCTCCCTTGACGCTATACAATGAGTTTTTCTAATTTTGACAATATAAAAAGTTAAGAATCTGAAGTAAATAGAATAAGAGCCATGAGTGGTCTTTCCTATTGCAGGTAGCCTTTCATTGTAGCAAAAATCTCACTTGGTTAGGGGTACAAGAGCAACCCTTTAAACTAGAGGGGAGGCTTAAACTACCATTGGCATGACTGTATTATGTCCCTATATGGCATCATTAACACTAATTACCTTGTTATTTTATTAGTTGCTATTGCTAACAACGCTTTTATTTACATCATATCTATGTATCCTATGATAGTACCTATAGAATGCTTTAAAATCTTGTTTGTATGCCAAACTAAATTGACCTTAACTTTAAAATGAGATAATAATGATTCAGTAAATAATTTTTTTTTTTTTTTTTTTAAAAAAAGCACGAGGCAGGTTTTCTAAACATATAAAAAATATATAATCTTTGTGTAAGACAGCAAAGTGCCATGTATTTCATTTATATTAGGTGGGAGTCAATGTCAACATCTTCTCATTTGAAAAAAGTGAGCACTAGTGTAAATGTATAATATTTCTCAGTTACAAAATAACATTAAAACGCTATTAGAATAGGGACATTACATTTGATGACATTTTTTTTCCTCAAGTACAATTAACAAAATATTGTTTTCATTCTCTCAAGATTAGCAGTTTTTTTAAGTCTAACAAGATTTATATACCAATGAGATTTATAATATTTAAAGGGATGCTCAACCCCATTTTTTTCTTTAATGATTCAGATAGAGCATGGAATTTTAAACAACTTTCTCATTTACACCTATTATCAATTTTTCTTCGTTCTCTTGGTATTTTTATTTGAAAAAGCAGGAATCTAAGTTTGGAAGCCGGCTCATTTTTGTTTCAGAACCCTGGATAACGCTTGCTGATTGGTGGCTACATTTAGCCACCAATCAGCAATCGCTACCCAGGTGCTGAACCAAAGATAGGCCGGAATGTTAGCTCTTGCAAAATTACATCTTGTACAGCAGTCTGCAATGTTATGAGCCCATTTTGACATTTCATAAGGCATTAAATATGCTCCATTAATCAATTTGACATGCGTTTCTCACCAAGAGATAGAGACTGAGTAGTATAGTTGCTCTAACGCTATCGCAATTTTTAATCATTTTAGTCAGCTCTTACATATACTGACCACATTTTTATCTCCTGTGATATGAGGCTATACCAGTAAGATACGGATGAGCATTCATTTTTGTATAACTTGAGACCCGCATCTATTGAATTTCAATCGCCCCAAATATTAAATTGACTTTTAATCGTCTCTAATAAATGCTGTGTCTGCAAGAATGCAAATAAGTTTTTGTTCTGTGTATTAAAGGGACACTGAACCCAAAAAATATTCTTTCGCGATTCAGATAGAGTTAAATTTTAAGCAACTTTATAATTTACTCCTATTATCAAATTTTCTTTATTCTCTTGGTATCTTTATTTGAAATGCAAGAAATGTAAGAATTTAAGTTTAGATGCCGGCCCATTTTTTGTGAACAACCTGGGTTATCCTTGCTGATTGGTGGATAAATTCATCCACCAATAAAAAAGAGCTGTCCAGAGACCTGAACCAAGAAAAAAAGCTTAGATGCCTTCTTTTCAAATAAAGATAGCAAGAGAATGAAGAAAAATTGATAATAGGAGTAAATTAGAAAGTTGCTTAAAATCGCATGCTCTATCTGAATCACGAAAGAAAAAGTTTGGGTTCAGTGTCCCTTTAAAGTCTTACTTCAAAGTTTCAAATAATTTTACCTGCATACTGCCTGTATCCAGCAATTGGTGCATGAATTCTGGGTTACCTATTATAGGTAAATATTTTAAAAAATGGAAATCTACTCCCCAAAATTTGCATTGCTTGTGCCATATACAAATTGGATTTTTAAAATTCATCATCTTTCTGATTTCTCTTGGTATATTTTCCATTTTTATATTAAGCAGAGCCATCAAAGAGATTGAATTCATTTATAAGTCAATTAAAGAGTAATGCCCAGACATCATAATCTAATCTATAGGTATCATAGTAATACATAACCAGTTATACCACATAAAGGGGCATTAAACACTTTGAGATAGAAATATAAAATTAAAGATTATATATAAAAAAAACTCTACAATATACTTAATTCATTATTTTGTCCCCTTTTCCTGTAATATCATTCTGAAATTGTGAGCATTTCAGTTCCTGTTAGAAATAGCATTGCAGAGCAGTGTTATATTCCACACAGCCTCTGTGATTACCTTGTACCTAAGCCTCTGCAGACTGTCCCATTATCTCAGTTCTTTTGACAGACTTGCATTTTAGCCAACCAGTGCTGACTCTTAAATAACTCCACGGGAGTTAGCACAATGTTATCTATATGAAACACATGAACTAGCACTGTCTAACTGAAAATATTTTTTTGTTAAAATGCACTTAGATAGGGACGGTTTATAAATCAGTTTGAGCCTACCTAGGTTTAACTTTCTAAAAAGAATTCCAAAAGAACAACGCAAATGTGATTACAAAAGTAAATTGGAAAGTTGTTTAAAAGTGCATGCCCTATCTGAATCATTAAAGTTTAATTTTGACTTGACTGTTCTTTTAATACTACAGGATACAAAGACATTTTAGACAATTGGGTGCTTCCAACTTTGTGGCAACAATTTGCGGAAAAACCATTCCACCATGACTCTGCCCCGTGCCTAAACCTAGGTCCATGAAGACATGGTTTGCCAAGTTTGATGTGGAAGAATTGAAGAGGCCTGCAAAGAACCCTGACCTCAACCCCACTGAAAACCTTTGAGATGAATTGGAATGCCGGTTACAAGCCAGACCCACTCCAACATCAGTGCCTGACATCACAAATGCTCTTTTGATTGAATGGGTACAAATTCTGACAGACACTCCAAAATCGTGTGGAAAGCCTTCCCAGAAGAGTTGTGGTTGTTATAGCCACAAGGGGGGGGGGGGGGGGGGGCTCAATATTAATATTCCGTGGTTTTGGAATGGTATGTCCAACATGCTCTAATAGGTGCAATGATCAGGTGTCTTCAATTAACATTTATGTGTATATACAGTGTGAGTTTTCATATATATATATAGATATATATATATATATATATATATATATATATATATATATATATATATATATATATATAATGATGGCAGGTATTTGTCTTAAAAGAACTGTTTTATATTATCTTTACCTTTTCTGAATAGTTAGAAAGACTCAATCAGCATCAGATCATGAAATGTGGTTTCATAATACAGAAATAAAATCAAAGAGTTGTTTTGGTTTTGACAAATTTCTAAACTGTTTGAGTTCCTCTCTTTTCATCTTTAGTTGTGGTTCACAGCATACCTTAGTCCCTTTATGTCTCGGATCAGCCTGCAGATTACAAATAAAGAACACAGAAAGTATCACTGGAGAAATCAGACTTCAGGTGATGATCTTAATGTAGAGAGAAGATTAATAGCAATCATCTCTTCCAACAGCTGTATGGTTTTAGACCTTGGAATAATCTAAGTGGATCAGAAAAATAATCATAAGACAATGCTTGCCTTCTTTTTCATTTTAAATAAGAAATTATGTATGTAAGAGAAGAATAAAATAATCTATGCTGTATTTTTAAGCTATTTTAAAATCTGTATAATTGTCTGTGTTTGAATTGGCAAATTTTTGTATTTATTTTTAAAAAAACTTTCTATAAATGAATTAAATACTTCATAATTGGATATTACTTTCATATTAAGTTATTTGATTTTAGTTGTGTGTATTATGTGTATGTGTATTATCATTAGTGTCTCCTTTCTAATCACTACCACAAAGGTGTAGGATTTTAGTACTTGACAAAATACATCATCTTCACCACACCATAAACGAACATTAAAATACATTTTATAAGTATTGAGGTTGTTTCCCACCTTCCTATAGTTATGTGTGCCGCCATGCTTATATGTCAAATTTCTAGGGGTTTGGTCAGATGTATGCTATTCCAGGACTTTATAAATTTGGGTAAAATCTAGGTTAAAATGTAGGACACAGAAATGTTTAAATTTTTTGTTTGTGATTCTTGTAAAATATATAAAAATCTTTCACTTCTTGTGGGGTCCATGGATCTTTCAGGGTCTTTTATTTTATTTTTTAATTTAGAGCTCAATATAAAATGTTAAAATGCTATGGGGAATTAAACTTGACATTAAATAGAATATATATATATATATATATATATATATATATATTTTTTTTTTTTTTTTAAATAATGTTTAGTCTAAATTAAACATTAAACACCCTGGATTTAAAAACAGCCTGGACTAGTCTGACCAGGGTGATTGACAGCCCTTCCTCTTATGCTATTGATTGCGAAAGAGCACAGACTGGCATTGCACTAGCAGCCACTTGTGCAATGATGAATGCAGGCAGCATAATGCTGGTAATAACTAGCCACAATCACAGGAATACAGATTCCCTATTTAGTAACATGTCTACCCACACATTGCTAAATCTACTCCAGTTTGGTTACTGTAAATATCAACACACAAATATGGGTTTGCATATTACTTTTGTTTGTTTGTTTGTTTGTTTTTTTTGCATGTTTTTTCTTCTACCAGTGAGATAATACTATCAATGTAGAACATATATTTTTTGTTCTATAAAATGGTGTTTGGCATAGCCACCTGTCCAGTAACATGACAACTTAATTTCTTACTCCACTTTCAAGCATGTGTCACACACAACATGAAGTGGCATGTTTGGCACCTACTCACTTTTGGGCAGCAGTTGAGAATGGTGGAGGCGTGCTGAAGAATAATCTCACGCTTGAAATGCCCAGAAACAGTGGGATTTAGTGGTGACAGGACAGTAGACATCAGAGACGCTGGAGTGGCGGGAAGGCCAAACACCTCTTAACTGGTGGCCTGTATTGAGTAACACTGCAGCAACTACATTTTCTCTCATAGACCATAATTTCACTACCTTTTGTGGCCTTGGACAAACTGTGTCTTGGCTCTCCCATCCAATGTTAGCTTATGTTAATTACAGGGGTCTCCTCACACAGAGATCATACAAGCCAATAACAGATCTAAGGTGGGAGGACTCTGTATAATGCAGCCATATGTACTGACTTGTGGCCTAACATAAAATCTACTTATGATAACATGCCCTTATAATGCTTAAACAGCTTATGCAGTACTCGGTCCTCACCTGATATATAGTCAAGGGCAACCTAACCTACAGCTTGCCTCACACTATTATTCTTCAGCATCTGCCACCATTACCTACCCCTCATAATGCTGGCAACTGCCTTTTGTCATATACTTTGATCACATCCAGCCGAGAACATGGTTCACATGGGGGAGTTGTATATATAGGGGTCACAAGAAGAACCAACACATAAATTTTAATATAGCATAGAAACTGCTCCTTTGTTGCACCAGCATACATCAGAACAGACATTATTTGAACAACAGTATTTATTAAAAATAACTTCTACTGCAGACAAGCTCCTCCAGTCGTTAGAGGCCCTCCATCTCTTTATCTTGTCACTCATATCCATTTAGTGATTTACTCTCTTGTGCTGTCACCTGCAATGGCATTCAAAAAGTCTTCAAAAGGAAACAGGGAAAGTCCTCGTCCTGCAGTATCCAAATTGATTCAGAAATGATTCAGAAATGGCTCAGTCTACAGACCCAGTGGAATCCACTAATGCAGAGGCTCATAATTTAGGAGATGATGAGCCGCTGACACAAGCTAACTTGCACTAGCTTTCATCAAAAGTTGATTTTGCCTTCTATCTCAAACAATTTGATTTAATGAATAAAGAAGGCCTAGCAGATGTTAAGAAATATATTTGGGAGTAAGGTTAATACACATAGAACAACAAGCAGACTCCAAAACCACAGATTTGTATACTCTTACATAAAGACTGTCCACACGAAAACTTCAAATTGATCAACATATCCAATGTTTTGAGGATTTAGACAATGGTAGCAGGAAACAAAATCCCTGAATCAGTCTCACCAGATCAACCATATCTCCAAAAGCCTTCCACAACCTTCTAGATGATCTCCAGTTAAAGGACATTACTCTTGATAGAGCCCACAGGGCAGTGCAACCCCAACCTAATGACAACAATCCCCTAAGGATGAGATTATTAAAATTCATGAATACCAAGACAAAAAAAAAAGTTTTATTTATACAAAAAAAAAAGTGTATGCAGCAGCTCTGAAAACACATCCCATTATCTTTAATGCTAATCTATAAAAAATATCAGCAGACATTGGTCTTCTCATACTTGCCTAGAAAAGGAATCAGATAAAGAGCTTCCACAGCGGTGGAAATATCCAGCATTAAATGGACCGAGTAAAGTAGAAGTTAAAATATAAACTTTATTAGGTATGCATTAAGAAACTTGTGAATGTTCATAGAGAATCAGCTAATATCAAAGCATAGAAAGAGTCAGCCTAGTAGCCCAACATTACACACTCCACTCCAACATGTTTCGTGCTGCAACAGCACTTCATCAGGGATAGTAAGGGGTTAACTGCTCAACCGTTATACACATTTTTTGTCCAATCAGATGCGAACACAAAATTTCAAAACCAATCGTAATACCTCAAGAAAGGCTATCATGTTGACTACTCCAGTCAATTGGTTGATTCACATTTGTCTGATTTTACTTATGTTGTGTGCAACAGGTGAGCTGGATAAAAACACAATCATTTGTAAAAAGACACCAAGTAAAACATTGGAATACTTAGCTACAGATACTTATTATAAAAGGATGAAATAGTTCTAACAAAAAGTACAGTTATGCCGGAAAAAATTAGTTTAAATAAAATGTATGTTATACACCTGCCATCTCTGCCTATTTTATGTATATCGATGTTTCTAATAATAATATATCAAAAGGCCTTTTTATGTATATATCAAAAACATTTACATTGTGGCTAAGTTAATTATAGAATATAATTTCATGCTTTTAGGGTACGCTAACTGAGTTATTTAGTATAAAAATTGTATCGATATTTAAAGTCCGGTAGCGTGCCCCTGTTATGCATTACTATTCCAAAAATAGAGATTCACAATCCGGAACATACTGTTTTAAAATCTCTCTCATAAATTGAGATATAACCTGTTGGCAATCTGCAAGGCCAAAGACAACAATTTGTGCGAATGTATTTGGAATGTCATTGTGCTAAATGCAATGTCCTGCTGATTCTGACCAGGTAGGGACAATATTGTTAAATATAACCTGTTTGTGATCTGCAAGGCCGAAGCCCATGCTTTAAGTGAATGTGTTTAAGAATGACATGATACTAAATAAAAATATCCTGCTAATTCTGACCAGGTAGGGGCGATGTTATTAACAGAAGGAATTTGACTAAACCAACCTGAAAACTATATGGGCCTTAATTCAACGTGCACTTTCAATGCACCGTGCAACATGTTTTGCATGTAAATAAAGGTAAAGAATAAAAATAGTAATACTGAATATATACAATGCACAATGCGGCATAGTTTGTGTATAAATAAAAATAAAAATGGACAATAGATGGAACACGGTATGTCATGTGAAGCTTAAACTAAATAAATAAATGAATGAAATTCATATAATTGCTTTTCAGAATGAAAGTGTGAGTATATAAATTGGAATGTATAAATGTAACCAAAAATATAAGAAAGTGGTGATGGTTAAAGTGACTGAACTAAACCCAATATCCCAAACATACTTGTGTGAGGCCAAGACTAAATGTAAAAAGCGATAAGTGTGAGTAAAGTGTATAAAGTATATTCTGGAAGAGATGTGAGTAAATAGTGTGTTCAATTTCATGCTGTGAAAACCGTAAATCAAAATAGATATCGGTATGAAATAACATTTGAATACTATATTAAGACATTAGTATTACACAGCATAAAGAGTGTGAATGGTGTAAATAACCAGTGTTAGCGTGAAGTGTGAAAGGTGTGTAAATAAGTTGTGTCGAAAAATATTACTGCTAGTAAGTGAATAAATGTTAATAAAACGTGTATAAATAATGTGATGTATTTCATAAACATCTCTATCCAATAAACAGTTTTATATCAGATTTCTCGTTTATACCCATTGGTGCTCCAGTTTGTAATGTGAATATCCAAAAAACCTCTTGCTTATTTAATTTATCAAATCTATTTCCACCGGTATTCAGTTTGGGAATATGGTCAATGGCTTTAAATGAAAAATAAAAAATACACAGGACGTACTTCCCGCATGCTCAAAGATAGAATGAGGGAACATTTGCTTTCTTTAACTGAAAAAGAACCAAAGACTCCTGTAGCTAAACACTTTAGGTCACACTGTGAAAAACCTTCTAAATATTTTTCATTTAAAGCCATTGACCATATTCCCAAACTGAATACAGGTGGAAACAGATTTGATAAATTAAATAAGCAAGAGGTTTTTTGGATATTCACATTACAAACTGGAGCACCAATGGGTATAAACGAGAAATCTGATATAAAACTGTTTATTGGATAGAGATGTTTATGAAATATATGACATTATTTATACACGTTTTATTAACATTTATTCACTTACTAGCAGTAATATTTTTCGACACAACTTATTTACACACCTTTCACACTTCACGCTAACACTGGTTATTTACACCATTCACACTCTTTATGCTGTGTAATACTAATGTCTTCTTAATGAAAATTCTGGCCGATAGGTTGAAGTTAATTCTCCCTAGGATAATTCACCAGGACCAGGCGGGGTTTATTATGGGCAGGGCCTCGGAATTCAATATAAGAAAAATTCTACATGTAATTTGTCATTATGGGGGAGGCGGCGCGGCTCTGCCGGAGGCCTTCCTGCTATCCTTGGATGCAGAGAAGGCCTTCGACAGAGTGGAGTGGCCCTTCCTTCTACAGGTATTGGAGAGGTTTGGGATTGTGGGTCAGTTTGGGGATTTTGTGACTAACATCTACTCAGATATTAAAGCTTCTATATTGATAAATTATGGGATCTCAGATGTTTTTTCTTTGACAAGAGGTACTAGACAGGGGTGTCCCATGTCGCCTTTGTTGTTTGATCTTATCATTGAGCCCTTAGCTATTAGATTAAGGAATTTGCTCATTGGAATTAACATAGGAAAGGAGACATTCAAAACTGCATTATTTGCGGATGATCTCCTATTATATGTATCTAACCCAAAAAAGCAGGTGGAAGAAATTGTGAAGTTACTGGATCAATACAGTTTAGTGTCAGGTTATAAGATTAACTTTGCAAAATCTAAGATTCTTTGGTTAAAACAAGATAAAGAAGACCTCCAAACCTATCAATTTATGGAAACTAAGACTCTGAGTTATTTAGGGTTAAAGATCTCTGCCAATCCGGCTAATTGGTATAGGGACAATATTGGCACGGTTTTAAGAGATACTGAGGAGAAAATGAAATCTTGGGCGACACTTCCAGTCTCTTTGACTGGTAAAGTGGCCCTGCTTAAAATGTTTATTGTTCCAAAAATTCTATACACATTAAGGATGCTCCCCTTTTTAATTAAGAAGACGGATCTTTTGTGCTTTAATCAAGCATTAAGGTACTATCTTTGGAGCAGAAGGAAACCTAGACTTAAGCTAGCCAGGTTATATCAACGGTATTGTAAAGGAGGTCTAGGGCTATCCAATTTAGAATGGTATAATCAGGCCGCCATCTCGCGATTTCCAGTAGACTGGTTAAAACGGTCTTTTATATATTCAGAAGAGTCTTTGGAAAGACAGGTCTGCTCTTCTCTCTCCCTGAATTTTGTTCTTTTTGCTACTAATAGGGAGCTCAGTAGGGTCATTTTCGACCTTCCATTATTTAAGGATATATTGCTATGTTGGAGGAAGCTATCTAAACATTTGGGCTTAGTACTGAATATCTCTAAATGGTTACCGATAAAAGGTAATACCCGATTCCCGCTGGGTAATATGACGGCTATTTATGAAAGATGGTCGCCGGCTAATCCTTTGATTGTTAGTGATTTTTATGATTATAATCAGCAGAAAGTATATGTATTTGAGAATTTTCAAAAGAAGTTTCCCGGAATTCAGAGAAAACATATTTTTTATTTCTTACAAATTAAGAGTTATATTCTTGGTCTTGTTAGAATTTCTCCTCGTATTTGGGAGGACCATCCTCTTATTAATGCTAAATTATAAGAGAAAAGGCTTTTGTCAAATATTTATAGATTTCTTCTATCTTTAGAAGAAAAGGATGTGTCACAGGAGCTAGCTAAACGGTGGGATGGGATAACTAGTACAACGGATTTAGAAAAAGTACTTATTAACAGCCTTAAACTTACTCAAAGACTCTTTTCAGCTTCTTATTATAGAGAATCACAATTTAGATTAATTCAGGGGGACTATTTAACCCTGCGTAGGGTGGCTAAATGGAATAAAGAGGTGACTAATGTTTGTCCTAAATGTTCTTTCCAAGATCCTAATTTGGGTCACTTGCTATGGGATTGTCCTAAACTTAAACAATTTTGGGCGAAGTTAGAGTACTATCTTTCCTTAATAGGGAAATCAAGGATCTACATGGAAAGGGATTCTATCCTCTTTTTGGTTGGTCATAGCTCTTGGGGAAATTTAGCAAACTTCATACGTACGGTAATAATAATAGTGAGGACACTTATTTTTAAATACTGGATAACTTCTAAAACCCCCTCCATGAGGGAAGTGAAAAATCTTCTGCTTGACTCAATGATAAAGGCGGTCTTTGAGTTTAAACTAAGTCTGGGAAGAGGAGATATAGCTCTTTTGCTATGGGGGGGCATCGGCAAGCACTGACGTACGCGTGACGTGACGCATTGAGAGCTGCGCCAAGTCGGGCTGAGCGAGACGCCACTGGTTAGGCGTCCTCGCACACGTTAGAGCCCGCTCAAAAAATTTGGTTGCGGGGTGGAAGTGGGCTCCACAGCCGGTCGACTCAGTCCCACCTACAAGGCCAGCTACGCAGGCGTATCAGCCCAGATCCTTAGGCGAGGCGAGCAAGGGGGAGGACAACGCAAGGTAAAATTCAAACTGATTTTCTCTAATGAAATGTTGTAAGCAACAATCCCTACACCACCATGTAGTTGTTTGGTCCCCCTTGCGAAGCCTTCCAGGATCTGGCTCTTAACTTTTATACATCCTAGAGGCTTGCCGTATTCTCACTGCAATAGCTAGCAGTGTTGAAACCCCCTATCATTATTAGGTCTGTGGAAAACAGGGTAATGTAAGTTCAGTATGACATGGCCCACTGCACATACATTTAAAGTTATATTAAAAGGACTCCTGTGCTGGAAAATCTAACTGATAGGTGGCCTGGATTTGCAAGAGTGATCTCACTTTAACCCCTCCGCTGATAACACGAAAAGGAGACGGTGCTACAAAGGGTGCTGGGTCGCTGCAAAAGGTTTAGACGGGCTAACCTAGCATTTTTTTGGATGCTGCTCTACTTCTACAACGCAGTTAAACGTGAAAACAGCGAGCTGGGCTGCTGAAAAAGGCCTAGCCTGCCTTACTAGGCACATTGGGGTGCCGCAACTTTTGTGAGTATTCTGTGAAAGTTTAAGCTGAATCTTCAGGTGCACTTTAAACAGATTTACACATGTTTTTTTGTATTTTGTGTTTTACTTTACGTCCCTATGGCCGTGCACTTCATGCCTGATGCAAGTTATCTGTAAAGACACCCCAGGGAAACAGCGAGCTGGACTGCTGCTGAAGGTCCAGCCTGCAACTAACGGCACAAGAGAGTGCCTTATCAGAATGTGAGTATCCTGTGTTTATTCTATGATGGGATAAAAGGGGAAGTGACAGATACACACATGAGGAGGCCTTGTCTTCTTTTTCCCCCTGCACAGAGTGGATATCGAAGTCTGGAATCTCTCTAATTTCCTGCGGATAGCAAGTGGACATAGCCTCCTCAACTTTTGCCAATTCAGAGGTGGAATCTGGGGAGAATCAAAAGACAGGAAATTCTTGCTAGACTTAGAAGTGAATCCACTTGAGTATCTGATTGACTTTTGTTTTTTTTCTGTATTGTTCTTTATATTTATGCTTTTTCTGGTAATTCTCACTAATGGCATTTTGTTATAAGTATGGTTGTGCAGGGGTTAATGATAAGATCAACAGTTCTAGGTCACCATTAACTTAAAAGTTTGTAGTCAATTTCATACTAGATAAATAAGATGCAGAAGTAACAGATAGGAAAATCCTTGCAAGATTTGGAAGTGAATTCACTTGAATAGCTGATTGACTCTGGTTTTTATTGTTTCTCGTCTCCCTCTCTGTATTGTTTTTCATATTTCTGTTTTTTTTTGGATATTTTTCACTAATGGCATTTTGTTACAACAATGGTTGAGAAGGAGATAATGATAAGATCAATAGTTCTAGGTCACCACTAATGCAAAAGCCTTAGTCAAATTCAAACTAGTTAATTAAGGTGTGGTCTCTCGTCTAGGAGTAAACAGGGGTAAATAGAAAGCTTTAAGTCTCTTTTAACCATTTTTTATGGATAAATTCCTTCTTCCTTCAGTTAATAATAAAACAACAAGCATGGCGAGTAGAAGGCAGCAGGAAAAAAAGCTAATAAGACGCAGCACTGAAAACAGTCAGGAGATAGCACATGAAAATGTGGTCGAAACAGTTAATAACTCTGATTTATTAAAACAAATAAGCGAATTATTTCTTCCTAAATTTGAGGCAATCCAAATAAGCATAGACTCAGTGTCACAGGATATCAAGCAGATGGTTACCAGAATTGGTCTAGCAGAACAGCGAATATCAGATCTGGAAGATAGAGACATAGAGAAAGATAAGGATTTAACATATATTCAGAAACAAGTCAAATATCTTAGTGACAAAGTTGAGGATCTAGAAAATAGATCCAGGAGGAATAATGTAAGAGTGATTGGGGTCTCTGAAACAGTATCTGAACGAGAGTTAATTCACTTTGCCTCAAACCAACTGCCCTCCTTATTAAACATCAATGAGTCAACATGTACTTTTACAGTAGAAAGAGCCCATAGGTTAGGCAGGCTAATTGATCAAGAGGATGACAAGAGTAGACCTAGACCAATTATTATCAAATACCTGAACTTTCAAGAAAAGGTCAAGATTATGCAAGCTTATAGGGCACAAAAAACAGTCCTCTTCCAAAATAAGAAAATATTAATTTTCCAAGATTTTGCATTTGAAACAGCAAGCAAAAGGAAACTATGTGCCCCCATCTGCTCACGCCTGATCCAGGAAGGTAGGGTAGTCAGGCTACTATATCCAGCCAGAATCAGCATACAGACTAAAGAAGGTTTTAGGATATTTGAAAATCCTCAGGACCTAGAGGACTTCTTGAGAACAGAGCAAAGGTAAAAGTGACCAGGTGGGGGATACAAGCTCTGTATCATGGGTAGTCATGCTGAGTAAAAAGTGGAATAAGAGAAGGGAGGAGGAAGGAAATTTATCTCTAGGTGTAGAAATGTGGCCAAGTAAGAAGCTAAATATTATAAGTAGGGGTCAATATAGGAAGGTCAGGTGTACGTGTGAATGGGACTCTTCCTTTTTTTTTTTTTTTTTTCTTTCTTTTCTCTTTCTTTCTTCCTTTCCCCCCCCCCCCCCCCCTCTCTTAGCTCTCTTATGTCTCTTCCTAGAAGTAGGAAAGAAGCATGAGATATGACGGAATCATGTAAATTAGGATCGTGGAATGTGGGAGGGTTTACCTCCCCGGTCAAAAGGAAAGCAATACTACAACACTTTAACAAACTTAAAATTGATATTGGCTTCTTACAAGAGACCCATCTAAACGAGTTAGAAAGTCAAAAACTTAAATGGGGATGGGTGGGCGAAGTTATCTATTCGGCAGGAGTGCAGAGAAAAAGAGGGGTAGCTATAATTTTTAGGAAATCATTAAAATATAAAATTCTGAAACAAGAAATTGATCAACAAGGGAGATTTATTATACTAGAGGTAGAACTAGGCTCAAAAAGATTCGTGTTATGCAATGTTTATGGCCCAAATGCAAAAAAAACCGAGTTCTGGGAACCTCTTCAAAATAAATTATTGGAATATAACCAAAATATAATTCTAGGAGGAGACCTGAACCTGGTAGCATCTAGTATTCTAGATAGAAATTGGAGGGGGAAAGAGGCTATATCAGGCTGTAAGGATACAAAAAATTTTAAAAAATTCTGCTTCAATCTAGGCTTATTAGATATCTGGAGCAATATCTATCCAGACAATAAAGAATTTACGTGTCTATCTAAAGTGTATAAATCTTTTTCACGAATCGATATGTTCCTAATTAGTGACAAATTGTTTTCTCTGGCAAAAAAAGTCGAAATCTTGCCTATCACAATTTCGGATCACGCCCCTATTACTATTTCTATGTCAATCTTGAATCCTAAACTAGGAAATCATAGATTATATTTTCCAACATATTTTTATAATAATTTGAAATTTCGAGGCTTTTTGCTAGAGAAATGGAACCTTTATTATAATGAGAATAGAGGATCAGTACTGAATATAGAATCTTTATGGCAAGCTTTCAAAGCCGTGATAAGGGGAGAAACTCTGGCTTATATGATAAAAGTCAAAAGGAAAAATGACGCTTACTGGATCCAACTCTCTAAGCAGATTATTAACAAATTTCAAAAATATGTTGCAGATAACAGTCAAGATAACTGGCGAAACTATCTGAAAGCTAAAAAACAAAGAGACAATTGGCATATATCAAAAGAGATTCAGCACGAGCTGAAAAGAAATAGAAATTACATGCAATTCGGTAATAAGATAGGGAAATTCTTAGCCAGATTGGTAAGTACTAGGAAATCTAATAGTATCATATCAATAATAAAAACTAAACACAAAACTTGCACTCTCCCTCATGATATCTTAGAGGAATTTACGCACTACTTTAAACAATTATATCAGGCTCAACCTATAGATAAAGTAAAAAAAGATCTCTTTTGGGATAGGATTAAAATACCTCAAATAGCCAAAGACGACCTGGATCTCCTTAACTCTCCAATTAAGGAAGAGGAGATCAAAAACTCTATCATGAAACTGAAGCTAAACAAAGCACCAGGTCCGGATGATCTCCCTGGAGAATTATATAAAATTCTTGCAGACTCTATCACCCCTACTCTATGTGAGCTGTTTAATGGTTTCCTACAAGATAATCATATACCTTCTAAATACTTCACAGAATCTAGAATAATCTTAATCTATAAACAAGGTAAAAATAAAGAATTAATGGAGTCTTATAGACCCATCTCTTTGCTAAATGTGGATTACAAAATCCTAACCCACATTTTAGCAGACAGATTTCAAAAAGTGATTAGTGAATTGGTCCATCCTGACCAAACTGGTTTTATTAAAGGAAGGACACTTATTAAAAATCTCAGGAAACTAGAGATAGCAATTAATTATTGTGAACTAAAAAAAGAAAGGGGAGAAAAGCTCACAGAAGATACTGCAATTATTTCAATTGATACACAAAAAGCGTTCGATATGCTACTTTGGGATCATATGCTGACAACTATTAATAATTTTGATATCCGGGGTAAATTCTCCCAAATTATTGCCTCACTTTACTCTAATCCAGGGGCAATTCTGAGTGTTAACTCCTTAACCTCAGAACAATTCAGGCTCCAGCGAGGAACGAGACAAGGCTGTCCGTTATCCCCGCTGCTTTTTAACCTGGCGTTAGAGCCTCTGGCAATATTGTTCAGACAAGATCTGTTAGGGATAAACATCGAAGGACACAGAATAACTCAAGCTATATATGCTGATGATCTTCTTATCTTTGCCCAAAATCTCCAATATAATCTGCCTATAATTGTGGAAGCTCTAGAAACTTTCCAGGCCTTTTCCGGCTTTGCAATTAATAAAGATAAATCGGAACTTATGTGGCTTATCAAACTAAAAAGTTCTCCAGAAATCCCTTTTAAAGTGACCAAAGATCATATTACATATCTAGGGATAAAATTCGCATCTAACTCCAAGAGTTGGTATAATTTAAATTTCGCACCAGCTATTGTATCACTCCAGGCAGATTTAGAAAGATGGAAGAACCTGCCCCTATCTCTTATGGGTCGAATACTTTTAATAAAAATGATTTCTCTCCCCAAATTTTTATATATTTTTCAGGCCCTCCCACTCTTATTATTGAGGAAAGACTGTCAGTTAATTAATAAACTAATAACACAATTCATATGGTGTAAAAAAAAGCCTAGGATAGCGTTGAAACGTTTGTGTGCCAGGAAAGAGGCTGCAGGCATGGCTCTTCCCGATTTTGAGTTGTATAATATAGCCTCCAATTTAAAATTTGTTTGGGACTGGTTTTCTGAGAAAGGACATTTTTCCTTGCTTGGAATTGAAGGAGCCCTAGTAGCACCTTATTCCCTTAAAGCATTAACACACATGCCCTTAAAACTAATTCCTATAGAAACAAGGGGGATGCTTATCATAGACCAACCAATTCGGGCCTGGCGTCAATTCTGTGCTAAAATTGGGATCAGCTATAGAGGATCATCTTTTTTATCAATTAAAGGTAACCCTGAATTCGAGGTAGGCTATGACTCAGCTAGATTTAATGCCTGGTCAGATTTAGGGATTAACTACATCGCACAGTTACTCAAAAAAGAAGATAACTCGATTAAAACTTTTAATGAATGTAAATCTCAATTCAATATGCCAAATCGCCTTTTTTTTTCTTACTTACAAATACGCCATTATGCTGATCAGTGTAGGAAAATAGAGGCAATAGAATGGGACAATGATATATTAAGGCAGATAACTAGTATGTTTCAAGCAGGAAACTTTTCTATCACGCACTCTTATTATGCCCTACTTACCTCTCAAGAACAAAGCAATAAAAGATATTTGGAACTTAAATGGGACTTAGTAGGTGAAAACTCACAAGATTTAGACTTGTTTAAGAACTCTGGAGTTAGGGTAGCAAAGGCAATGAGAGGGGAATATTTTAAAGAACAACAGTTAAAGATTTGGTATCAATGTTATTATACACCCAGCTGGCAGGCTCGGTGGGATAAAAAACACGAGAAGATAGTTTGTAGTAAATGCAAGTACTTAGCAGCAGATATGTTCCATCTTTTCTGGTCCTGCCCTGTAATTCAAAGATTTTGGGGGAAAATTTCATTCTGGGTCACTAAAATCTTAAATCAACACTTTCAAGTAAGTAAACATGTAGTCTTTTTCCTAGTAAACCAGGAGGAAGCAGGTCCTAGCTACTTATTAATAAATACAATGATATTGCTTGGTAGGAAACTGGTACTAAAACACTGGCAGTCTAATAAAGAACCCAAATTTTCTGAATTTAAAAATGGGATAACATATCAAATGTTTCTAGAACAAGCCTCAGTACAGGCACAGATAGATAATAATATAAGGTTCTTCTTAAACAAATGGGGGATTTTTATCAAATCTTTAGATCAGGAAACTCAAAAATTGATCCTGCAGCCATTTAAGAACTCTCTTCTCCTATTGGAAGCTAACCTTAGAGGTGAGTGGCTGCTTGCTTGAAAGATTGTGGTGGAAACTGGTAGGGGAGAGGGGGGGGTTGTGTGTTTTTTTTTTTTTTTTTCTCTCTCTTCTCTGTGTGTGTGTCGGATAGGACCTAGAGAATATAGCATTAATGGAGTTTATAGTTTTGGTAAGGGTTTTTATGCATTAAGAAAAAATGCCATGTCAGAGCCGTCTTTTTCTTTTTCGAGTGAATAGGTGAATATTTCTACCCGCTTAAGGTGTCTTTCAATTTCTAAGTATGATTGTACTCTGTTTTGTATTAACGTTTATTTTTGGAAGCATTTTTGTTATCTGCTTTTTTGCTGGAAACACCTATTGTTAATTGTTTTTTCTTTTTGGCAAAATAAAAAGATATAATAAAAAAAAAAGTCTGGGAAGAGGAAATTCCTTTCTCAAGAATTGGAGAGAATTTGTCTGCTGTCAAAGCGAGGGTACGGTACTCTATATAGAGCAAATCATTAATCTAAAGATAACTTAAGGAAGATAGTGGATGGTAGAGGAGGGAGGAGAGAGGGGGGGTGGAGTGTGGGAGAGTCGGGGGAGGGGCTCCCTTTTCCCCTTTTTTTTTTTTTTTATAGTTAGTATTTGTGAAATGGATGGGGAAGGATAGGGGGACAGGGACAAGGGAAAAAATGAAAAAATCTGGGAACTGTTAACTGGTTTGATTTAAATTTGTTGCTATTTTGGGGAAATTTGTTCTATGTAATTTGTTTTATGTGTTGATTATTGTCTGTTTTTTTTTTTTTCTTCTTTTTGATGTATGTATTTGTTTAAATAAAGAAAAAAAAATACTAATGTCTTAATATAGTATTCAAATGTTATTTCATACCGATATCTATTTTGATTTACGGTTTTCACAGCATGAAATTTAACACACTATTTACTCACATCTATTCCAGAATATACTTTATACACTTTACTCACACTTATCGCTTTTTACATTTAGTCTTGGCCTCACACAAGTATGTTTGGGATATTGGGTTTAGTTCAGTCACTTTAACCATCACCACTTTCTTATATTTTTGGTTACATTTATACATTCCAATTTATATACTCACACTTTCATTCTGAAAAGCAATTATATGAATTTCATTCATTTATTTATTTAGTTTAAGCTTCACATGACATACCGTGTTCCATCTATTGTCCATTTTTATTTTTATTTATACACAAACTATGCCGCATTGTGCATTGTATATATTTAGTATTACTATTTTTATTCTTTACCTTTATTTACATGCAAAACATGTTGCACGGTGCAATGAAAGTGCACGTTGAATTAAGGCCCATATAGTTTTCAGGTTGGTTTAGTCAAATTCCTTCTGTTAATAACATCGCCCCTACCTGGTCAGAATTAGTAGGATATTTTTTATTTAGTATCATGTCATTCTTAAACACATTCACTTAAAGCATGGGCTTCGGCCTTGCAGATCACAAACAGGTTATATTTAACAATATCGTCCCTACCTGGTCAGAATCAGCAGGACATTGCATTTAGCACAATAACATTCCAAATACATTCGCACAAATTGTTGTCTTTGGCCTTGCAGATTGCCAACAGGTTATATCTCAATTTATGAGAGAGATTTTAAAACAGTCTGTTCCGAATTGTGAATCTCTATTTTTGGAATAGTAATGCATAACAGGGGCACACTACCGGACTTTAAATATCGATAACATTTTTATACTAAATAACTCAGCGTACCCTAAAAGCATTAAATTATATTCTATAATTAACTTAGCCACAATGTAAATGTTTTTGATATATACATAAAAAGGCCTTTTGATATATTATTATTAGAAACATCGATATACATAAAATAGGCAGAGATGGCAGGTGTATAACATACATTTTATTTAAACAAATTTTTTCCGGCATAACTGTACTTTTTGTTAGAACTATTTCATCCTTTTATAATAAGTATCTGTAGCTAAGTATTCCAATGTTTTACTTGGTGTCTTTTTACAAATGATTGTGTTTTTATCCAGCTCACCTGTTGCACACAACATAAGTAAAATCAGACAAATGCGAATCAACCAATTGACTGGAGTAGTCAACATGACAGCCTTTCTTGAGGTATTACGATTGGTTTTGAAATTTTGTGTTCGCATCTGATTGGACAAAAAATGTGTATAACGGTTGAGCAGTTATCCCCTTACTATCCCTGACGAAGTGCTGTTGCAGCACGAAACATGTTGGAGTGGAGTGTGTAATGTTGGGCTACTAGGCTGACTCTTTCTATGCTGTGATATTAGCTGATTCTCTGTGAACATTCACAAGTTTCTTAATGCATACCTAATAAAGTTTATATTTTAACTTCTACTTTACTCGGTCCATTTAATGCTGGATATTTCCACCGCTGTGGAAGCTCTTTATCTGCAAATCTGTTTGGCGGTTTGTCCTGGCACTTTCCGCCTCCAGCACCAGGCAAAACATTCCCCCTTTCTTGGAACAATATCAGGAATTTGCACACCCGGAGGGCTCATTCCCTGCTTGTGATCTACAAAGTTTATCCAAGCGTGCACCTACCAAGGAAGTATTACTCAGCCCCTGCACTATAAGAAGATGGGTGAGTGAATGTTTTTTGCCTTCAACATATTGGATTTCTATACTTTGTTACATATTGTCTCAATCTGTATACACCTTGTGGGACATTTTAACACTATATAACAAGGTCGGGAGTGATATACAAGGTGTACAGCTGCTACTGAAAATAGTTATTTGTACACATGAAAATATTTGTACAACCTCTAGCATACATCATTCCTTGACACACAAAAGACTCTCCAATATACTTACTAACCCCTTATTACTTGCAAGACACTTTGATGCAAGCGTAAGGACATTGTTCAGTTTCATTTATAAATTAGAAAAGAAATCACACTACCTTAAAAAAAATTAAGCCTAAAACCTAAGCTTACCCTAAAAAAACTAACATTACTTAAAACAAATTACAAAAAAAAAAAAAAACTAACATTACCAAAAAACAAACAAACCTACCCTTTACAAAAAATAAAAAACATAACATTTACAAACAAAAGAAACCTACCATTACAAAAAAATAACAAAAGCTACCCTTATGAAATTAAAAATATATATATATAAATAAAAAAGTTGTATTCCTATTCTAACATCCCACAAAACCCACCACAAAATAATAAAAAAAAACTATTTTTCAAATAAACTACCAATAGCCCTTAAAAGGGCCTTTGTAGGGCATTGCCCTAAACCTAACAGCTCTTTTGCATAACATAAAACATGTACCCCCTAACATTACAACCCCCCAACAACAACAAAAAAAAATAAAAAACCTTAACTACCCATTGCCCTGAAAAGGGCATTTGGCCCTTAAAAGGGCATTCAGCTCTTTTTTCTGCTCATAAATAATAAAAAAACACTCCAAAAAAAACTAAGTCTAACCCCAAAATTGGTACTCCCCAATGATGATAGGCAGTGCTCCATTTTCATTCCAGTGGCGCTCCATCTTCATCCATCGCGGGTCCATCTTCTTACCGGCTGAAGTCCATCTTCTATATTCATCCTGGTGGCGAGGTCAGTGGCGGCGACGGTGGTCCTCTTCAGATGATCGACACTGAGCTCCCTCTTCATGCGGCCGACAACCACACGGTTAAGATTTAATGCAAGGTACCCCTTTTATATAGGGGTACTCTTGCATTTCTATTGGCTGATTTGATTCTTCAAATTTAAATCAGCCATCTTCTTCCAGGCCGCGGTCCATCTTCATCCCGGTGGCGAGGTCGGTGGCGGCGAAGATGGTCCTCTTCAGATGATCGACACTGAGCTCCCTCTTCATGCGGTCTACAACCACACACTGAAGATTTAATGCAAGTTACCCCTTTTATATAGGGCTACCCTTGCATTTCTATTGGCTGATTTGATTCTTCAAATTTAAATCAGCCAATAGGATAAAAGTTTTTGTTTAATTTTATGCAAAAGAGCTGTTAGCTTTAGGGCAATGCCCTACAAAAGTCCCTTTATAGGGCTCGAGGTAGTTTATTTGTAGAATGGGGGGTATTTTGGGGTGTTTTTTGGGAGGGGGGTATTAGAATAGAAATATGTTTTTTTGTATTTTCGTTTGTTATTTTTTGTAATGATTTTTTTGTGTAAATGTTAGTTTTTTTAGGGTAAGCTTAGGTTTTAATTTCATTTTAAAGGTAAGTTTTAATTTTTTTATGGTAGCTAGTATAGTTTTATTTAATTTATGGCTATTTTAATTGGGGTTAAGTTAGGGGGTTTAGTTGTTAGTTTATTACTTTGTGTTATAGGGGGATGGCGGTTTAGGGGTTAACAGTTTATTAAGATAGTTTGCATTGTGGGGGATGGCGGTTTTGAGGTTAATAATTTATTTAGATAGTTTGCGATGTGGGGGATGGCAGTTTAGGGGTTAACAGTCTATTTAGATAGTTTGCGTTGTGGGGGATGGTGGTTTAAGGGTTACTAATTTATTTAGATTGTTTGCGATGTGGGAGGATGGAGGTTTAGGGGTTAACAGTTAATTTAGATAATTTGTTTTGTGGGGGTATGGTGGTTTAGGGGTTAACAGTTACCTAATATCAAGAATAATTTATTTTGTTTTTTTGGGATGTGGGGGATGGTGGTTTAGGGGTTAACAATTTATTTAGATAGTTTGCGTTGTGGGGTGATGGCAGATTAGGGGTCATTAGACTAGGGGCTTATGGTAGGGTGTTAGTTTTTTTTTTTCACTTTTTTGTCGTTTTCGCAGATATGGTGTGTTTTTTCTTCCACTTTTTTTTCTCCATTGATTTCTATGGAAAAACACATGCACGTGCAGGCCAAAACTCCGCTAGCGATGTTTGGGATTCTCAGGCTACAGCTAGCATAAAGACTTGTAATATGTTATCACTATGCAGGCTTCTTGATGTGAAGGAGAAACACCTACATTACAATTTTAGGTCTAAAAAAATCACAAAGATTTTGTTTGATTTCTCTCCATGTCGGCGAGCTTTTGAATACTATGTCCTATGTATTGGGCTTTAGTATAAAGACAGAATTAATATAAAGAAGCGTGTGTGCACAGAAAGTGATAAAATAAGGCAATCTAATCTCCCTGCTAGCGCAACCCATTTTAAAGGGTTGTTGTTGTTTCAAAGAACAAAAACAGCTATTTCATATACCAATATAAACCAAAATAAGCAATTTCTCATACATTTTATACCCTACAGCTGGTATAAAGTAATTGGAAACACATTAAAGAAAAAACTATTTGACAGTACACTGTCCCTTTAGCACATCATCCAATAAAGCAGACTATACACGTAATAAAACTTTGGGAAAAAAACATAGGACCTCAACTACTTTTGTTTAGATGGACCATACTGGAGAAAATATGTCACTAGATGAATATAGTTACCATTGGGCTGATTGACACCCCCTGCTAGTGGCAATGATAAATGCCGACAGGGTATGCTGTCTGCATTTATCGATGTGCGCCGGACATGATACGATACATCATATCACGTCTGCTCGCACTTTCATAAATTGGCCCCAATGTATCAGTTTTATAAAAATCCATAGTCGAGCTAGGAAGAATCTTGATTGATTTCTAGCTGGGGTGGAAGTCCTCCCTCTAGCTATCTTCCTCTTTCCTCACTGGCCCTCCCTTTCTACAGTAAGGTTCTATTATAGAGTACCCCCAATATCGAAAATAAATATGGCTTAATCTCTGTTTTTTTTAAACTCTGTATCTGATGTTAAATAATTATATTTGTTTGAAATGTTAAGTTCTTCATTGTATTGCTTTTTTTTTTTTTTTTACAAAACCAGGTTGGAGCTTTTTGTCCTTCTCTTGTTCTTTCAAACAATATGTATACTACAGCATATGCTCTAATAAATATCAAGAAACACACGTTTTTATTTATTTTGTAATAAAAACAAAAACATTTGATGTTCCTAACATTGGGCAAGATTACATATTCGGCGTCGCCCGTAAAAGCCGGCAACGCCTTTTTTTACGTGGTTTTGGTATCACATATACAGAGTAGCATACAAGTTACGTGCATATATTTTACCTGTCGTCCGCATTTTTTACTTCCATAAACTAACATTAAAATGGCGTCGCCATTCGGTATCATATATTCAGCGCAAGGACTTACGCGTGCAGAATTGAGAGAATCAACTCCATTTTCATCTTGCCACACATAGGCAGGTGCAGCAACCCTTGCACAGTGTTAAAAAGCACCGTAACTCAATGGAAGGCCTAATAAACACCTAACGCATGCGCAGTCACATACATATCAGCCGCAAATCTCAAACAGTTAAACATTTTCTAAGCACTTTATTATTACAAACAGTATCCTCCCTCTGCAAGTGTGTCAAACCAATCACAAACCGCACAACCTCTCACCTGCAGCCTTAAAACACCTGACAATGCACACCCTCATTAGCCACCATGTTTCCTCTGCTTTACCTGCAATATCTAAACAGACAGCATTGTGGGGCACAAGGGGTGCTGGAAGGCCTACAAGCCCCTGCTGCTGCACTACCTGCTGTGGAGGATAAACCTGCTGGGGATGCTCTCCCTGCTGCTGAAAGACTTGCTGCAGCTGATCTACTTGCTGCGGATGTCCCTGGTCATAGTGCTGCGGCCGTCCCTGTTCCTGCTGCTGCTGTCCCTGTTCCTGGTGCTGCCCCTGCTGCTGTTGTTGCTGCAGCTGGTCATAGGCCGGCAGGGCCTATAAGATGTTGGCATCAGCAGAGGGGAAAAGAAAGGACAACATGGATCCACAGGGTTAGGGTCACCCTGTTCGGAATGACAGAGGAGGAGGTCAGGGAAAAGTATTGCTTTACTTCTGCAAGCCTCATTGACCTATATGAGGTCTTGAAGGATGATATTGACCCCCAAGCGAATAGGAACCGAGCTCTGACTGGTATGTAGAAGCTGTTGTGTGTTGTGCACTTCCTGGCATCCGGCTAATTCCAGTCAACAAAGGGGCTTGTGTCTGGCAAAGCGCAGTCCACCTTCTCCAGGCTCCTAGGGGAGGTTTTGACTGCTCTGATAACCAGACACAGTGATACATTCTTTTCCCGCGTACCCCCCAGGAATGGAACAGTCTTAAACAAGGCTTCTATTGACTGGGGATTTTCCCAATGTCATGGGGGCAATTGATTGCACACATGTGCCTATCGTGGCCCCACATGACAAGCCATTCCTCTATATCAACAGGAAAGGGTTTTACTCCTTGAATTGCCAGATGGTTTGTGATGACTACTATGAAATTCAAGAAAAAAGAAAGTCGGGAGCACCGGTAGATGAATCAGTAGCTTTTATTCCAGCATAAATAGCTACAAAATAAAACATCAATTCTGTATGTGCTGACAAAAAGTAAAAATATGTCAGTGTGAGTCGAGACTTGACAGCAGCTGGATGGTCAATCAGGAGGAAAGGTGATAAGCAGCTGACATGTTTCGGCTTTACAGCCGTACTCTAACCTGATAAAAATGTTTAAAATGTGCGCCCTTTTTCTAGGGCTAACCTCTCTCCCATTGGCCAACCAGATTAGCCAATCCAGAACATTTTCTCGCTAACAGGCAAGCATAAACTTAAACATCAAAAGACTGCTCACTTTGCAAATTTTATCCATTATTGAAGTGCAAGGTATTTCTATTTATGTCTTTGTCTTTAAACTGCCATAACTAATTTATAGAAATTAACATATATACATGGCCTGAATAGCGACTTAGGACCTAAATCTGCACGAATAACCTGCAACATTTTTAGATTAGCAGCAATTCGTATAACAATGCCGCTAAAGGATTTAAGGCTGTAACTAGACCCAAATTTAGTAAATAATTTTACCTATAGAGAATACTTATGTTGTTGTATATGAAGAAGTGAAATGATGCATACGTAAGGAAGGGATGTGACTAATGTAAATTAGTAGACCCAAGTATTTCTAACCCATACTGCATATCAATTATAATGGGGGATAGGGCTATTGCCAATAGTTAATCAAATCATAGGCAGAATTAAGTCCAGAAGGTGTTCTGGTCCCTAACTTAAAGATCCAGAACACCTCCTGTTTATCCAAAAGTTTTTCTCTGTTTCCCCCTCTTGATGGAGCTTGTATCTTTTCTACAGCTGTCCATCTAAAGCTGTCTGTTTCCTTATTGTGTAATTGTACAAAATGCTGTACTAAGGGGGTACTTGACCCACCTGTCCTGATTGTGGAAAGATGTTCCCTGATCCGCGATCTTATCTCCCTAGTGGTAAGACCTACGTATTGTATCCTGCAATATATGCAGGTGATCAGGTAAATGACATTTTGATCTGCATGTGATACATGATTTGATTTCAAAAAGTTGACCTGTGGTTGTGGATTGAAATGTTTCTCCACAGATTACTTTTTCACAGGCCACACAGTCCCTAAAGTTGCATCTGTGCATCCCTTTTACTGTTGAACCGCCTGGTGCAGCCATTTTTAATTTAGTCAGAGCTATCATATTGCCAATGGTCTTATTTCTCTTATATGCAAACTGACAGCCAGATTTTGAGATCTCTGTTAGATCATCATCCGCAGAGAGCATATTGAAATGTTTCTTGATGATATTACAGATCTTGCTGTATTCCATGGAATAGTCTGTAATAAAAAGTGGGCCTTTCTTGTGTTGATCCTTATGAAGGATAGTTTTGTCTTTGGGCAGTAAAAGGTCTTTTCTTTCTAAATGTTCAGCTGTCTCTCTGGCCTTTCTAATTGTTTTAAGCTCATAACCCCTATTCTTCGTGAGTTCCTTACTCTCTCTCACATAGTGGTCCTGATGACTACAATTCCTTTGAACACTTGTTGAGGATGACAGCTGTTTGCATGGAGTAATGTATTCCCTGTTATTGGCTTTCTATATATGGTGGAGGTTACTTTCTCACCAGGTTTACCTATGAGGGTGACATCCAGGTAATTGATGCTGTCACTGTTGCTTTCAAAAGTGAACTCAATTCCCTTATCATTTTCATTCAAATAATCAATGAAGGCACCAACTCCCGATGCACTGCCTCTCCATACAAACAGGAGATCGTCAATAAATCTTTTTAAAAAGACTATATCGTCTCTGTATGGGTTTCTCTCTCCAAATATGTGGTCCTCCTCCCAGCAACCCAAGAATAGGTTGGCGTTGGAGGGGGCCAATTTAGCCCCCATGGCCGTACCACACATTTGGAGAAAGAAACAACCATTAAACTCAAAGAAATTATGCGTCAAGAGGAAACGCGTGTGCCTATTCACATACTCGCACAGCGTGGAATCATTTCTATAATATTTCCTCATATAGTAATTGACGGCTTTCAAACCCTGATCATGGGGGATAGATGAATAGAGAGACTTGACATTGACATACTGCGGATTTCCATTGCATGTAAGTGAAACTACTACATCCCACCCCCTTCCCTTAACCACCCTAATTACTGAAAATGTCTCATTGTTTAATTCATGTTAAGGTCTCAATGATTTTTGGAATATCATTCTGGAGAAGAATGGAAATGGATGTTTCTACCCCATGTTCACACCATCTGTAAATACATCATTATAATTATATATATAGATATATATATATATACACACACATAGAGAAGCACACTCACAGGAATGAACAACCAGGCCAATACCATTGTTAGCCTGTTCATTCCTGTGAGTATGCTTCCCTCTGTGTTTATTTAGTCTCCCTATGGAAAAAATGGGAAACCAGACGTGGACTCCTTGCTCAGTGTGCTGAGAGGAATATGGCTACACCTCACTGACGAGGCCCAATGAAGGCCAAAATGATTGCCTGGGGTTGTTGTGTTCCTTGTTCAGAGAGGAATTGCCTGGTATTTCAGCGCTGGACTGACCGTAATAGGCGGGATAAGACTAATATACTACAGGATAGTTCTTCTCTGTAAAAAGCATTACTGGGCTAAAAGAAGCTGCACCCAGGTGGTAAATCTCCATAGAACAGGCTAACAATAGTATTGAGCCAGTTGTTCATTCTTGTAAGTGTGCTTCTCTCTGTGTGTATTTAGTCTCCCTATGGGAAAAAGGGGAAACCAGATGTGGACCCCTTGCTCAGTGTGCTTAGAGGAATATGGCTACACCTCACTGACGAGGCCCAATGAAGGCCGAAATGATTGTCTGGGGTTGCTGTGTTCCTTGTTCAGAGAGGAATTGCCTGGTATTTCGACGCTGGACTGACTGTAATAGGCGGGATCAGACTGATATACTACAGGAAAGTTATTTTCTGTGAAAAGCATTACTGGGCTAACAGAAGCTGCACCCAGGTGGTAAATCACCATTGAACAGGCTAACAATAGTATTGAGCCAGTTGTTCATTCCTGTGAGTGTGCTTCTCTCTATGTGTATTTAGTCTCCTATGGGAAAAAGGGGAAACCAGACGTGGACTTCTTGCTCATTGTGCTTAGAGGAATATGGTTACACCTCACTGACAAGGCCCAATGAAGGCCAAAACGATTGTCTGGGGTTGCTGTGTGCTTTGTTCAGAGAGGAATTGCCTGGTATTTCGGCACTGGACTGACTGTAATAGGCGGGATCAGACAGATATACTACAGGAACGTTCTTCTCTATAAAAAGCATTACTGGGCTAAAAGAAGCTGCACCCAGGTGGTAAATCACCATAGAACATGCTAACAATAGTATTGAACCAATTGTTCATTCCTGTGAGTGTGCTTCTCTCTGTGTATGTGTGTGTGTGTGTGTGTGTGTGTGTGTGTGTGTGTGTATATATATATATATATATATATATATATATATATATATACCCATGTGTCACTTTATATTGGATTTGAGAAACAATGATTTACATCTTATAAGTGAATATTAATATATGTACCCTTCATCACAACTATGTGATGTCAGATATATTTCATAAATATGTCATACACATGATAATCTTACCAGTTTTATATTGCTATTTCAACGCAGGTCATATTATCATGTTTTAGTGTAATAAAACACACCTCACATTGATGTGCATGACAAGTACATGGTAAATAACAAAGAACAATGTTTATGGTGAACTATAATAATATTTATTTTTCTTTGGCTTTTTGGATGAGGGAGCTGAGGTGCCTGTAGTAGATTGCCTTGTTCTAGCAGATTCTGGTGTTTCTGCTGGTGTGCTGGCGACAGATGATAGGCTGGAGGCAGTGTCCTGCTGGTGTGTAAAGTGCTCAATCAACATACCCAAAAGTTGATTTTGTTCTCTCCATCTATTGTCCATCTGCATCTGCATATCAGACAGAATTTGCATCATCTGTGACTGGTTTTGAACACGTGCACTTAACGATGCTGCAATGTCCCTCTGCAGCTCTATGCTAAGTTTGTGTAACCTCTTTTGGTCTCTGAAGAACCTCTCTTGGCATCTTTGTAAGCTCTCAGTGCTTCTGATGAGCCTCCTCTGGAGTGTAATGTATTTCTCACCCAGGGGAGAATACAATGCATCTACAGACTGTTGACCAACAGGGATGGCAGTTGTTTGATGGCCCCTATGTTGGAGAAGAGGTGATGCTGGTGTATGAGGGGAAGATGTAGCTTCTGCTGTATTTTCATCTGCAGATGTTTGAGCTCGTCCTAGGGAAGAAGATTGTGGAGCTCATCCCAGGGAATAAATTGGTGGAGCTCGTCTCAGGGAAGAAGATGATGGAGCTCTCAAAGATGATTTGTATTCCCACTGATGACCAGTGTGTGACCACTGAGCCTCCTAAATAGGCACATCCTGTGACGTTGTCTGTGGGTAATATTCATGACTGACATGAGAATGTGATTGTGTTGTGGGGGGTGTAAATACATAGACCCTTTGTGCCTGTCTTGGCTCCCCCTCAAAACCAAAGGGAGGATATTCCTCTGGTCATGAATGTTGCCAGGGGTCATATGGCAATGTCGGTGGCATCCCTCCCGGGTCCTCAACTGAAACCATCCAACCATGCTCATGCCTGGGAGCACACTGTTCCTGCAGTTGCATTAAGACTGGTGGTGGTGGCATGGCAGTTTGTATCCTTGTGACAGGAGGTTCTGGGGAGGAGTTAAAGGATGAGAGGGATTAGTACAGTCAGATATATGTCCACATGGGCATACAATGTACATTGATACATGCTAGGGCCTACACTGATTCACATGTCAAACTCTATAACATGCATGTGCACATTGTAAGTTTGTATATGAGTGATTTGAATAGGAGCAGTATGCAGGGATGTGTTTCATACAATAGTTATGTGTACATGTCAATGATGAAATAATGTGTTCTTTAAGTGACACTATGGTCATACAATTTACTTTAGCTTGATCTAGGCACAGAACCTGCTTTATTGAGCTAAATGTATTAATATGGCTATAGTGTCCATTTAATGAAAACTCTACATGTGGCTTGTGGTCTGTGTTACTCTGAGACATGTTAGTATTGTACTATTCCACCTGACATCATGAATTTAATTCTGTAGCAGTAATATCAAGTATAATTGTAGATGTTTGTGTTAGTACTCCAAATACCATGCTCCTCATCATGTCCATGAATGTGTGATATTAAAGGATGTTGTATTGCAATTACAAATACTACAGGTGTGTCATGAGTCATGAGTCCCAGGAAGTCCACGGACTGCTGTGATACTCAGAGACTTGCGGATCATCTCCTGCCAGGTGTTGTACTCGATTTCCAGGGATGGCCCACTGCCTGTTCCCTTCTGGTGGACAGCTTCCTGCCCTATCTTCTCTTTGACCTTCCTCTTAAAATCATTCCACCTCTTCTTTAGGCCATCTACAGTCTTCCTCTGCAGGGCTACACTGTTAATGGCATCCTCTACCGCCATCCATGCAGTCCTTTTATTAGCGCTGCGTTTGCCCTTCTCATGCCCGAAGAGGTCACTGTAGTGGTCCATGATGGCCTGGTCTAGGGCAACATTTTCAGCAAATGAGAAGTTGGGACATCTCAGCCTTTCATCCTCCATGGCCCATGTGCACCCTCTGTCTCTCTTCTGGATGTGCCTGGTATCTGGGACTCTCTGGCATCTCTCCTCCCATCATCCCTTCTGGCTCTCCCTCTCCCTTACCCCACTCCACTTGCCCCCTGTTGGGGGGCCCACTGCTCCTCCTGTTCTTTCCTATTATCCTCTCCCTGCCACTCCTCGCCCCTCCTCCCCTCATCCCTACCTCTCCCTGCCATCCTAATGCAAATAACACTACACACACTCCCACTCACTCCCAGTTCAATCACACACAATCACAACCAAACACACAGTAAAAATAAAATATGTTAGGTGTTAGAAAAAAAAGTGTGGTGTATTTGTATGTATATGTATGTATGGAATGTGTGCAATATGTCAGAATATGTGTAAGTAAGTATAAAAGTTTTCTCAATCCACCAATGCGACCTAACTATTTATTCTGTTTGCGCCTCTCTCTCTCTACTCTCACTAATCCTCCACTCCTGAGCCATGTGTTGTAGCTCAATGAACAATCCAAACACAAGAAAATGGCAGTTGCGCAGGGGTTTATATAGGGATTTTGAATAGCGTAATTACGTGTCGCTTTTTTAGTTTAATTCTAGTTTCGTTTTTTACGTGTGTTATCCTCATTTGTATTAAGCTACTCTTTATTGACACTTTACGCGGACATAATACTGGCGTAATTTACTTGTCACGACAGAAATGTTTATTTGCGCACATTTCTGAAGATCGCCAGTTTGTCCTACTTACACCAGTCTAGCATCTGATGGCGTACGTGTACCCTGATGTGCGAGGTGAAATTAAGGGGCGGCGCAGGTTTCAGAAGTTACACTGAAGTCTGCGCTGTATATATAATCTCGCCCATTGTTTCTTGATTGCAGAGGTTTGTTTCTGCTTATCAGTGGATCATTGTTAGCAGTTTATATGGAAGGTATGGAATGTCCTACCTTTTTTGGTGTCTTGCACCCGCCTCCTTTTATTCAAAATCCAACTGGTGGCATGCCTGGCATTGTAGGCAGCCCCCATAATCTGATGCCAGACTTGAAATCACTTGATCTCATTAAAGATGGTCCGGCTCTAAGCATATGTCCCTGCTTTTCAACAAAGGATACCAAGGGAACAAAGAAAAAATAATAATAAAAGTCATTTAGGGCCTGATATTCAATACGTCACCAGCATGGAGAGAAATCATAAAAAATCTTTGTGAGTTTTTTAGACCTTGTGGCCCAGATTACAAATGGCAGTCTAACAGTTGCATACGAGCGATACTGGTTTTATTGCGGCTCTTTGCACATGTCAATTGTTGCATGGGCATTACAAGTTGAAAGTAAATGCAAAAATAGCATTTACAGAGATATAAACACATAAATACATATGTATGTGTATATATATATATATATATGTGTATATATATATATATATATATATATATATATATATATATACAGGTGAAACTCGAAAAATTAGAATATTGTGCAAAAGTTAATTTATTTCACTAATGCAACCTAAAAGGTGAAACTAATATATGAGAAAGACTCATTACATGCAAAGCAAGATAGTTCAAGCTGTGATTTGTCATAATTGTGATGATTATGGCTTACAGCTCATGAAAACCCCAAATCCACAATCTCAGAAAATTAGAATATTGTGAAAAGGTGTAATATTCTAGGCTCAAAGTGTCCCACTCTAATCAGCTAATTAAGCCATAACACCTGCAAAGGGTTCCTGAGCCTTTAAATGGTCTCTCAGTCTGGTTCAGTAGGAATCACAATCAAGGGAAAGACTGCTGACCTGACAGTTGTGCAGTAAACCATCATTGACACCCTCCATAAGGCGGGGAAGCCTCAAAAGGTAATTGCAAAAGAAGTTGGATGTTCCCAAAGTGCTGTATCAAAGCACATTAATAAAAAGTTATGTGGAAGGGAAAAGTGTGGAAGAAAAAGGTGCACAAGCAGGAGAGATGACCGCAGCCTGGAGAGGATTGAAAGGCCATTTAAAAGTGTTGGGGACTTTCACAAGGAGTGGACTGAGGCTGGAGTCAGTGCATCAAGAGCCACCACACACAGACGGATCCTGGACATGGGCTTCATATGTCGTATTCCTCTTGTCAAGCCACTCCTAAACAACAAACAACGTCAGTAGCGTATTACCTGTGCTAAAGAAAAACAGACCTGGTCTGTTGCTCAGTGGTCCAAAGTCCTATTTTCTGATGAGAGTAAATTTTGCATCTCATTTGGAAACCAAGGACCCAGAGTATGGAGGAAGATTGGAGAGGCACACACTGCAAGATGCTTGAAGTCCAGTGTGAAGTTTCCACAGTCTGTGTTGATTTGGGGAGCCATGTCATCTGTTGGTGTTGGTCCACACTGTGCTTCATTAAGTCCAGGGTCAACGCAGCCGTCTACCAGGAGATTTTGGAGCACTTCATGCTTCCTTCAGCAAACGAACTCTATGGGGATGCCGACTTCATTTTCCAGCAGGACTTGGCACCTGCCCACACTGCCAAAAGGACCAAAACCTGGTTCAATGATCATGGGATTACTGTGCTTGATTGGCCAGCAAACTCTCCTGACCTGAACCCTATAGAGAATCTATGGGGCATTGCCAAGAGAAAGATGAGAGACATGAGACCGAACAATGCAGAAGAGCTGAAGGCCGCTATTGAAGCATCCTGGTCTTCCATTACACCTCAGCAGTGCCACAGGCTGATAGTTTCCATGCCATGCCGCATTGAGGCAGTAATTGCTGCAAAAGGGGCCCAAACCAAGTACTGAGTACATACAGTATGCATGCTTATACTTTTCAGAGGTCTGATATTGTTCTATGTACAATCCTTGTTTTATTGATTGCATGTAATGTTCTAATTTTCGGAGATTGTGGATTTGGGGTTTTCATGAGCTGTAAGCCATAATCATCACAATTATGACAAATCACAGCTTGAACTATCTTGCTTTGCATGTAATGAGTCTATCTCATATATTAGTTTCACCTTTTAGGTTGCATTAGTGAAATAAATTAACTTTTGCACTCTTTATTGACACTTTACGCGGACATAATACTGGCGTAATTTACTTGTCACGACAGAAATGTTTATTTGCGCACATTTCTGAAGATCGCCAGTTTGTCCTACTTACACCAGTCTAGCATCTGATGGCGTACGTGTACCCTGATGTGCGAGGTGAAATTAAGGGGCGGCGCAGGTTTCAGAAGTTACACTGAAGTCTGCGCTGTATATATAATCTCGCCCATTGTTTCTTGATTGCAGAGGTTTGTTTCTGCTTATCAGTGGATCATTGTTAGCAGTTTATATGGAAGGCATGGAATGTCCTACCTTTTTTGGTGTCTTGCACCCGCCTCCTTTTATTCAAAATCCAACTGGTGGCATGCCTGGCATTGTAGGCAGCCCCCATAATCTGATGCCAGACTTGAAATCACTTGATCTCATTAAAGATGGTCCGGCTCTAAGCATATGTCCCTGCTTTTCAACAAAGGATACCAAGGGAACAAAGAAAAAATAATAATAAAAGTCATTTAGGGCCTGATATTCAATACGTCACCAGCATGGAGAGAAATCATAAAAAATCTTTGTGAGTTTTTTAGACCTTGTGGCCCAGATTACAAATGGCAGTCTAACAGTTGCATACGAGCGATACTGGTTTTATTGCGGCTCTTTGCACATGTCAATTGTTGCATGGGCATTACAAGTTGAAAGTAAATGCAAAAATAGCATTTACAGAGATATAAACACATAAATACATATGTATGTGTATATATATATATATATGTGTATATATATATATATATATATATATATATATATATATATATATATATATACAGGTGAAACTCGAAAAATTAGAATATTGTGCAAAAGTTAATTTATTTCACTAATGCAACCTAAAAGGTGAAACTAATATATGAGAAAGACTCATTACATGCAAAGCAAGATAGTTCAAGCTGTGATTTGTCATAATTGTGATGATTATGGCTTACAGCTCATGAAAACCCCAAATCCACAATCTCAGAAAATTAGAATATTGTGAAAAGGTGTAATATTCTAGGCTCAAAGTGTCCCACTCTAATCAGCAAATTAAGCCATAACACCTGCAAAGGGTTCCTGAGCCTTTAAATGGTCTCTCAGTCTGGTTCAGTAGGAATCACAATCAAGGGAAAGACTGCTGACCTGACAGTTGTGCAGTAAACCATCATTGACACCCTCCATAAGGCGGGGAAGCCTCAAAAGGTAATTGCAAAAGAAGTTGGATGTTCCCAAAGTGCTGTATCAAAGCACATTAATAAAAAGTTATGTGGAAGGGAAAAGTGTGGAAGAAAAAGGTGCACAAGCAGGAGAGATGACCGCAGCCTGGAGAGGATTGAAAGGCCATTTAAAAGTGTTGGGGACTTTCACAAGGAGTGGACTGAGGCTGGAGTCAGTGCATCAAGAGCCACCACACACAGACGGATCCTGGACATGGGCTTCATATGTCGTATTCCTCTTGTCAAGCCACTCCTAAACAACAAACAACGTCAGTAGCGTATTACCTGTGCTAAAGAAAAACAGACCTGGTCTGTTGCTCAGTGGTCCAAAGTCCTATTTTCTGATGAGAGTAAATTTTGCATCTCATTTGGAAACCAAGGACCCAGAGTATGGAGGAAGATTGGAGAGGCACACACTGCAAGATGCTTGAAGTCCAGTGTGAAGTTTCCACAGTCTGTGTTGATTTGGGGAGCCATGTCATCTGTTGGTGTTGGTCCACACTGTGCTTCATTAAGTCCAGGGTCAACGCAGCCGTCTACCAGGAGATTTTGGAGCACTTCATGCTTCCTTCAGCAAACGAACTCTATGGGGATGCCGACTTCATTTTCCAGCAGGACTTGGCACCTGCCCACACTGCCAAAAGGACCAAAACCTGGTTCAATGATCATGGGATTACTGTGCTTGATTGGCCAGCAAACTCTCCTGACCTGAACCCTATAGAGAATCTATGGGGCATTGCCAAGAGAAAGATGAGAGACATGAGACCGAACAATGCAGAAGAGCTGAAGGCCGCTATTGAAGCATCCTGGTCTTCCATTACACCTCAGCAGTGCCACAGGCTGATAGTTTCCATGCCATGCCGCATTGAGGCAGTAATTGCTGCAAAAGGGGCCCAAACCAAGTACTGAGTACATACAGTATGCATGCTTATACTTTTCAGAGGTCTGATATTGTTCTATGTACAATCCTTGTTTTATTGATTGCATGTAATGTTCTAATTTTCGGAGATTGTGGATTTGGGGTTTTCATGAGCTGTAAGCCATAATCATCACAATTATGACAAATCACAGCTTGAACTATCTTGCTTTGCATGTAATGAGTCTATCTCATATATTAGTTTCACCTTTTAGGTTGCATTAGTGAAATAAATTAACTTTTGCACGATATTCAAATTTTTCGAGTTTCACCTGTATATATATTTATGTGTGTGCATTGGAGCCCTTTGCAGTCAAGTAGATGATGAGTGTATCTGTGTATTTACTGTAAATATTTCACATTCCAATATTCTTCACATAGAGAAATATGTTCTAAGTATTTATAAATAGATATTCCTATAGATATCTTTACCTTTATATAATCATATATATATATTTATATATATGGGTATAGATATATTTTGTACCAAAAAACATCATATATACTGTATATATATATATATATATATATATATATACAGGGAGTGCAGAATTATTAGGCAAGTTGTATTTTTGAGGATTAATTTTATTATTGAACAACAACCATGTTCTCAATGAACCCAAAAAACTCATTAATATCAAAGCTGAATAGTTTTGGAAGTAGTTTTTAGTTTGTTTTTAGTTATAGCTATTTTAGGGGGATATCTGTGTGTGCAGGTGACTATTACTGTGCATAATTATTAGGCAACTTAACAAAAAGCAAATATATACCCATTTCAATTATTTATTTTTACCAGTGAAACCAATATAACATCTCAACATTCACAAATATACATTTCTGACATTCAAAAACAAAACAAAAACAAATCAGTGACCAATATAGCCACCTTTCTTTGCAAGGACACTCAAAAGCCTGCCATCCATGGATTCTGTCAGTGTTTTGATCTGTTCACCATCAACATTGCGTGCAGCAGCAACCACAGCCTCCCAGACACTGTTCAGAGAGGTGTACTGTTTTCCCTCCTTGTAAATCTCACATTTGATGATGGACTACGGGTTCTCAATGGGGTTCAGATCAGGTGAACAAGGAGGCCATGTCATTAGATTTTCTTCTTTTATACCCTTTCTTGCCAGCCACGCTGTGGAGTACTTGGATGTGTGTGATGGAGCATTGTCCTGCATGAAAATCATGTTTTTCTTGAAGGATGCAGACTTCTTCCTGTACCACTGCTTGAAGAAGGTGTCTTCCAGAAACTGGCAGTAGGACTGGGAGTTGAGCTTGACTCCATCCTCAACCCAAAAAGGCCCCACAAGCTCATCTTTGATGATACCAGCCCAAACCAGTACTCCACCTCCACCTTGCTGGCGTCTGAGTCGGACTGGAGCTCTCTGCCCTTTACCAATCCAGCCACGGGCCCATCCATCTGGCCCATCAAGACTCACTCTCATTTCATCAGTCCATAAAACCTTAGAAAAATCAGTCTTGAGATATTTCTTGGCCCAGTCTTGACATTTCAGCTTGTGTGTCTTGTTCAGTGGTGGTCATCTTTCAGCCTTTCTTACCTTGGCCATGTCTCTGAGTATTGCACACCTTGTGCTTTTGGGCACTCCAGTGATGTTGCAGCTCTGAAATATGGCCAAACTGGTGGCAAGTGGCATCTTGGCAGCTGCACGCTTGACTTTTCTCAGTTCATGGGCAGTTATTTTGCGCCTTGGTTTTTCCACACGCTTCTTGCGACCCTGTTGCGACTATTTTGAATGAAACGCTTGACTGTTCGATGATCACGCTTCAGAAGCTTTGCAATTTTAAGAGTGCTGCATCCCTCTGCAAGATATCTCACTATTTTTTACTTTTCTGAGCCTGTCAAGTCCTTCTTTTGACCCATTTTTCCAAAGGAAAGGAAGTTGCCTAATAATTATGCACACCTGATATAGGGTGTTGATGTCATTTGACCACACCCCTTCTCATTACAAAGATGCACATCACCTAATATGCTTAATTGGTAGTAGGCTTTCGAGCCTATACAGCTTGGAGTAAGACAACATGCATAAAGAGGATGATGTGGTCAAAATACTCATTTGCCTAATAATTCTGCACTCCCTGTATATAAATATGTATTTATGAATCAATAAAACACATTCTTTAATGAAGAACATTGGAATGTAAAATATTATTATTTTCATGACGGTTTAGAGCACTTGAGAAAATGTGATCTGATTTGCGCGTGTAGGGTGTTCGTTTTTTTTTACACTTTTCGCTCTTCATTGAAGTCTAGGGGTAATACGTTAACGCGATTGTGATATTGTAATTTCGTCTTTTTGCAATTATCTAGTTGGCGCGTGAGAAAATCTTTTTATTTTCAACTTGTAATAGGTGCGGTCTCGTGCATAAAAAGTCAAAGTCGAATGCAGTTAGTGCGGGAGCAATAAATAGTGCTCCACTCGTAATCTAGCCCTTTATTGTAATTTAGGAGTCTCTGTTTCACATAAAGAACACTACATAGCAACATAAACATTTGTCAACATTAAATTTGTGTTTCTAATTTTTTTTCAAGGGCCTCATCGTACCGATTAGACTTCTTAGAATATCTCACTTGAGCGACGAGGTTTTTAATATCAGGCTCTATCTGAATCATGAAATACAATTTTTTTGAGTTTCATATCCCTTTAATTGATGCCCTTTTATAATCATAGTAGTAAATACCCTTTGAATCTGTGTGTTATGAGCTGCTGATATTCTTCAGCTTATCTATGAGTATTTTTACTGTTGAAACAATATACACATGGTTAACTCTTTATATATTGAGACTTCACTGTTTGTTACCAGCTGTGTCTGTGCTTCAGGCTTGACTTGCATTTTTCCCTCTGAAAGTGAAATCTGTATGTTGAAATGCTTTCAGACATTTCGCACATGCTGTTTCCTCTTTTATATGAGTTCTGTGCTTGAAGTAAGCATTCTGGGTTGTGGAGTATTGGCTGTGTGCCAAGTCAAGCAATATTAACTGTCTTGTTAACAGTATCTGTCCTGGATCTTATCCGTATTACATTATAACACTATTAACATTATTAATGAGAGTTACCCATCCAATGGAATTACTTATTTAACTAACCCTTGATTTTGATTCTCTTACAATTGATGTTTTAGTATAAAGTAGCTTATTCATTTGTATACTGCAGTAATTGATATACAAACCTATACATGTAAATTTAAAGCGATTTTAAATAGTGCTTCTTTGGTAAAAACAAAGGTTAAATCGAAGTAAACATAAAAATAAAAAGATTGTGTAAAAAAAAAAACAGCAAACACATTCACCTAGATTACGAGTTTTGCGTTAGAGGCTGTGCGGTGGTAACGAGCAGTTTTCCCTCACCGCTCACTTACAGACAGCGCTGGTATTACGGTTTTTACAAGCCTGGCGTTAGCCGCAAAAAAGTGAGCGAAGAGCAAAATTTTGCTCCACATCTCACCTCAATACTAGCGCTGCTTATGTTAGCGGTGAGCTGGTAAAACGTGCTCAAGCACAATTTCACATAGGAATCAATGAGGGAGAGCCGGCTGAAAAAAAACACCTGAAAAAGCAGCGTAAAGCTCCTAACATAGCCCCATTGATTCCTATGGGGAAATAAAATTTATGGCTACACCTAACACCCTAACATGAACCCCGAGTCTAAACACCCCTAATATTACACTTATTAACCCCTGACATCGCTGACACCTACATTATATTATTAACCCCTAATCTGCCGCTCCGGACACCGCCGCCACCTACATTATACTTATGAACCCCTAATCTGCTGCCCCCAACATTGCCGACACCTACATTATATTTATTAACCCCTAATCTGCCGCTCCCAATGTCGCTGCAACCTAACTACATTTATTAACCCCTCAACGTTGCCACCACTATAATAAAGTTTTTAACCCCTAAACTTAAGTCTAACCCTAACCCTAACCCCCCTAACTTAAATATAATTACAATAAATCTTAATAAAATTACTACAATTAACTAAATAATTCCTATGTAAAACTAAATACTTACCTGTAAAATAAACCATAAGATAGCTACAATATAACTAATAGTTACATTGTAGCTATCTTAGGGTTTATTTTTATTTTACAGGCAACTTTGTATTTATTTTAACTAGGTACAATAGTTATTCAATAGTTATTAACTATTCAATAACTACCTAGATGAAATAAAGACAAATTTAACTGTAAAATAAAACCTAACCTAAGTTACAATTACACCTAGCACTACACTATAATTAAATTAATTACCTAAACTAACTACAATTAATTACAATTAAATTAAATAAACTAAAGTATGAAAACAAACAAACACTAAATTACAGAAAATAATAAAATAATTACAAGATTTTTAAACTAATTACACCTACCCTAATCCCCCTAACAAAATAAAAAAGCCACACAAAATAAAAAAAAAACCCTACCCTACACTAAATTACAAATAGCCCTTAAAAGAGCCTTTTGTGTGGCATTGCCCCAAAGTAATCAGCTCTTTTACCTGTAAAAAAAAGTACAAATACCCCCCCAACATTAAAACCCACCACCCACACAACCAACCCTACTCTAAAACCCACCCAATCCCCCCTTAAAAAAACCTAACACTAACCCCTTGAAGATCACACTACCATGAGACGTCTTCATCCAACCGGGCAGAAGTGGTCCTCCAGACAGGAAGAAGTCTTCATCCAAGCCGGGCAGAAGGGGTCCTCCAGACGGGCAGAAGTCTTCATCCAGACGGCATCTTCTATCTTCATCCATCCGGCGCGGAGCGGGTCCATCTTCAAGACATCCGACGTGGAGCATCCTTCTCGGCCGACGACTACCCGACGAATGAAGGTTCCTTTAAGTGACGTCATCCAAGATGGTGTCCCTTCAATTCCGATTGGCTGATAGAATTCTATCAGCCAATCAGAAATAAGGTAGGAAAATCCTATTGGCTGATGCAATCAGCCAATAGGATTGAAGTCCAATCCTATTGGCTGATCCAATCAGCCAATAGGATTGAGCTCGCATTATATTGGCTGTTCCAATCATTGGCTGTTTAATTATTTTATTATTTTCTGTAATTTAGTGTTTTTTTCGTACTTTAGATAATTTTTTTAAATTGTAATTAATTGTATTTAGTTTAGGGAATTAATTTAATTATAGTGTAGTGTTAGGTGTTAGTGTTAGGTTTTATTAAGTGGGGATTGGGTGGGTTTTAGAGTAGGGTTGGGTGTGTGGGTGGTGGGTTTTAATGTTGGGGGGTATTGTCTTTTTTTTTACAGGTAAAAGAGCTGATTACTTTGGGGCAATGCCCCGCAAAAGGCCCTTTTAAGGGCTATTTGTAATTTAGTGTAGGGTAGGGATTTTTTTTTATTTTGGGGGGCTTTTTATTTTATTAGGGGGATTAGATTAGGTGTAATTAGTTTTAAAAATTTTTTAATTATTTTATTGCTTTCTGTAATTTAGTGTTTGTTTTATTGCGTACATTAGTTTATTTAATTTAATTGTAATTAATTGTAGTTAGTTTAGGTAATTAATTTAATTATAGTGTAGTGTTAGGTGTAATTGTAACTTAGGTTAGGTTTTATTTTAAAGGAAAATTTGTCTTTATTTTATCTAGGTAGTTATTAAATAGTTAATAACTATTTAATAACTATTGTACCTAGTTAAAATAAATACAAAGTTGCCTGTAAAATAAAAAACCCTAAGATAGCTACAATGTAACTATTAGTTATATTGTAGCTATCTTAGGGTTTATTTTACAGGTAAGTATTTAGTTTTAAATAGGAATAATTTAGTTAATTGTAGTAATTTTATGTAGATTTATTGCAATTATATTTAAGTTGGGTGGGTTAGGGTTAGACTTAGGTTTAGGGGTTAATAACTTTATTATAGTGGTGGCGACTTTGTGGGCGGCAGATTAGGGGTTAATAAATGTAGTTAGGTTGCAGCGAAATTGGGAGTGGCAGATAAGGGGTTAATAAATATAATGTAGGTGTTGGCGATGTGGGGGGCAGCAGATTAGGGGTTCATAAGTATAATGTAGGTGGCGGCGGTGTCCGGAGAGGCAGATTAGGGTTAATAACATAATGTAGGTGTCGGCGATGTCGGGGCGGCAGATTAGGGGTTAATAGGTGTAATATTAGGGGTGTTTAGACTAAGGGTTCATGTTAGGTTGTTAGGTGTAGACATAAATTGTATTTCCCCATAGGAATCAATGGGGCTGCGTTAGCAGCTTTACGCTGCTTTTTTGCAGGTGTTAGTTTTTTTTTCAGCCGGCTCTCCCCCATTGATTCCTATGGGGAAATCGTGCACAAGCACATTTTACCAGCTCACCGCTAACGTAAGCAGCGCTGGTATTGAGGTGAGATATGGAGCAAAATTTTGCTCTTCGCTCACTTTTTTGCAAAACTCGTAATCTAGGTGTAAATTAGCTCTTAGAATTTCTCAATGTAGCCTCTGCCCCAGTGTGATAAGAGTGAAACGTTTTTTAAACTTAAAGGGACATTGTACACTAGATTTTGCATAAATGTAATGTATTGTAGATGATCCATTTATATTGCCCATCTGGGAGTGTTTTTGTAACAATGTATAATTTTGCTTTTTTTTAATAACGATGTGCTGATTTTAAGACTCCTAACCAAGACCCAAAGTATCTGATGTAGAACCAGGTCTAAAGATTCCTTCTGCTATTGCTTATTTAATCTGTTTTTTTCATATACAGGGGGGGTCTTCTCTTTCTGCTTTCCCAGCCCCTTTCACTGGGTGTCCGAGCCTAACCTCATCAACAGTGCTAAACTGGGAGCTTCTATTAAAAAGTTTTATACTGAATTTTTATATCAGTATCCATGCATATTCTTCTTTATAGTAGTGTCTATTACATACAGTTATATAAAAATTGGTTTACAATGTCCCTTTAAGTTTAGTTCTGACAGTTCTGAGCATGAGCAAATCTGACTCCCTGATTATCAAATATATTCACTTAATACTAAACTAACTTTAGAAGTTTTATAATGTATATTCATGCTAAATAAGCTTCCTTTGGTGACCACGCCTTCCTTGTAGGGCTGTAACAAGAAGTACTGCACAAATTAAGTTTAAAATAAAAGGTAAAATACATTTAGACAGATGAATAATAAATATTGTAATGACTTCTATTAAAGGGACACTCAAGTCAAAATAAACTTTGATGATTCAGATAGAGCATTCCGTTTTAAGAAGCTTTCCAATTTACTTCCATTATCAAATTTTACACAGTCTTTTTATATTCAAATTTTCTGGGGAACAACATCCTACTGAGCATGTGCACAAGTTCACAGGGTATACGTATACTAGTCTGTGATTGGCTGATGTCTGTCACATGATACAGGGGGTCGGAAAATGGAAGAAAAAAACAAATTTATCAGAAAGAAATCTACTGTTTATTTGAAATTCAGAGTAAGTGTTATTGCATTGTCTTGTTATTATGTACTTGTTAGTTGTGTAATTCTACTACATTGAGTGGACCTTAAGGTATAAACCACTGCTTAGTGCTTTTTTATTACAATAAAAAAAGTTTAAAATCTTTTTAAGGTAAGTCAAATGCTAAAAATGTAAATGTATTTGCTTATGAAAATAAGACTCCTGTATGAACTTTATTTCATATGTGTGATGTTTTGTTATGCAACTCAGCCATTAGTTAGCCATCATAACCAATGATATTCAGAGTCTTTATCGCCAGTCTAGGACTTTAATCATGAAAATGTGAAGCCACAGGCTACAAATATTGCAGTTTTAGTGACCAAAAACCAGAATTTATCTATCTCTACCATCTCTATCTCAATAATACTGTAGTTGAAACAATAATAAGTAATTAGAAGTCAGACTAGTTTGTCAACCCATTTTTTTCATGATCTAGAAAGAGCATTCAATTTTAAAAACCTTTCTAATTTACTTCTATATATCTACTTTGCTTCATTCTCTTGATATCCTTTGCTGAAAAGCATATCTAGATAGGCTTAGTAGCTGCTGATTGGTGGTTGCACATAGATGCCTCGAGTGATAGACACACTCATGTGCATTGCTATTTCTTCAGCAAAGGATACCTAAAGAATTAAGAAAATTAGATAATAGAAGTAAATTGGAAAGTTGCTAATGGTGTAGTGACTATTTAATATATATATATATATATATATATATATATATATATATATATATATATTTATTGTGCACCTAGCTTTTCCACCTCAGTTATGAGTTACACGTGCTGCAGGTTGTCCAGGAAGGGGGGAAATATCCAAGTGCCTTGGAACAGCAATATTAACATAGTAAAATAATAGATGAGGTTGAAAGAAGAAAGACGTCTATCAAGTTCAACCTATACAGATCCTACTTAATTCACAATAAAGAAGCTCAAAATTAAATTAATGCAATTAAGTGGTGACCCATTTACCACAAGCAATCATATCCCTGAATTCTGTTTCTAGAAAGAAATGCACCTAATCCATTTATAAAGTATCTAAGGCCTAGATTTGGAGTTTGGCGTTAGCCGTGAAAACCAGCGTTAGAGGATCCTAACGCTGGTTTTAGGCTACCGCCGGTATTTGGAGTCAGTGATTAAAGGGTCTAACGCTCACTTTTCAGCCGCGACTTTTCCATACCGCAGATCCCCTTACGTCAATTGCGTATCCTATCTTTTCAATGGGATCTTTCTAACGCTGGTATTTAGAGTCGTTTCTGAAGTGAGCGTTAGAGCTCTAACGACAAAACTCCAGCCGCAGGAAAATAGCAGGAGTTAAGAGCTTTCTGGGCTAACGCCGGTTCATAAAGCTCTTAACTACTGTACCCTAAAGTACACTAACACCCATAAACTACCTATGTACCCCTAAACCGAGGTCCCCCCACATCGCCGCCACTCGATTTAAATTTTTTAACCCCTAATCTGCCGACCGCCACCTACGTTATACTTATGTACCCCTAATCTGCTGCCCCTAACCCCGCCGACCCCTATATTACATTTATTAACCCCTAACCTGCCCCCCACAACGTCGCCGCCAGCTACTTACAATAATTAACCCCTAATCTCCCGACCGCAAAGCGCCGCCACCTACGTTATCCTTATGTACCCCTAATCTGCTGCCCCTAACACCGCCGACCCCTATATTATATTTATTAACCCCTAATCTGCCCCCCTCAACGTCGCCTCCACCTGCCTACACTTATTAACCCCTAATCTGCCGAGCGGACCGCACCGCTACTATAATAAAGTTATTAACCCCTAATCCGCCTCACTAACCCTATCATAAATAGTATTAACCCCTAATCTGCCCTCCCTAACATCGCCGACACCTACCTTCAATTATTAACCCCTAATCTGACGACCGGAGCTCATCGCTACTATAATAAATGGATTAACCCCTAAAGCTAAGTCTAACCCTAACACTAACACCCCCCTAACTTAAATATAATTTACATCTAACGAAATTAATTAACTCTTATTAAATAACTTATTCCTATTTAAAGCTAAATACTTACCTGTAAAATAAATCCTAATATAGCTACAATATAAATTATAATTATATTATAGCTATTTTAGGATTTATATTTATTTTACAGGTAACTTTGTATTTATTTTAACGAGGTACAATAGCTATTAAATAGTTAAGAGCTATTTAATAGCTACCTAGTTAAAATAATAACAAATTTACCTGTAAAATAAATCCTAACCTAAGATATAATTAAACCTAACACTACCCTATCAATAAATTAATTAAATAAACTACCTACAATTACCTACAATTAACCTAACACTACACTATCAATAAATTAATTAAACACAATTCCTACAAATAAATACAATTAAATAAACTAGCTAAAGTACAAAAAATAAAAAAGAACTAAGTTACAAAAAGTAAAAAAATATTTACAAACATCAGAAAATTATTACAACAATTTTAAACTAATTACACCTACTCTAAGCCCCCTAATAAAATAACAAAGACCCCCAAAATAAAAAATTCCCTACCCTATTCTAAATTAAAAAAGTTAAAAGCTCTTTTACCTTACCAGCCCTGAACAGGGCCCTTTGCGGGGCATGCCCCAAGAATTTCAGCTCTTTTGCCTGTAAAAAAAACACATACAATACCCCCCCCCAACATTACAACCCACCACCCACATACCCCTAATCTAACCCAAACCCCCCTTAAATAAACCTAACACTAAGCCCCTGAAGATCTTCCTACCTTGTCTTCACCATCCAGGTATCACCGATCCGTCCTGGCTCCAACATCTTCATCCAACCCAAGCGGGGGTTGGTGATCCATCATCCGGTGGCTGAAGAGGTCCAGAAGAGGCTCCAAAGTCTTCCTCCTATCCGGCAAGAAGAGGACATCCGGACCGGCAAACATCTTCTCCAAGCGGCATCTTCGATCTTCTTGCATCCGGTGCGGAGCGGGTCCATCTTGAAGCAGGCGACGCGGATCCATCCTCTTCTTCCGTTGTCTCCCGACGAATGACGGTTCCTTTAAGGGACGTCATCCAAGATGGCGTCCCTTGAATTACGATTGGCTGATAGGATTCTATCAGCCAATCGGAATTAAGGTAGGAATATTCTGATTGGCTGATGGAATCAGCCAATCAGAATCAAGTTCAATCCTATTGGCTGATCCAATCAGCCAATCAGATTGAGCTCGCATTCTATTGGCTGATCGGAAAAGCCAATATAATGCGAGCTCAATCTGATTGGCTGATTGGATCAGCCAATCGGATTGAACTTGATTCTGATTGGCTGATTCCATCAGCCAATCAGAATATTCCTACCTTAATTCCGATTGGCTGATAGAATCCTATCAGCCAATCGGAATTCAAGGGACGCCATCTTGGATGACGTCCCTTAAAGGAACCGTCATTCGTCGGGAGACAACGGAAGAAGAGGATGGATCCGCGTCGCCTGCTTCAAGATGGACCCGCTCCGCACCGGATGCAAGAAGATCGAAGATGCCGCTTGGAGAAGATGTTTGCCGGTCCGGATGTCCTCTTCTTGCCGGATAGGAGGAAGACTTTGGAGCCTCTTCTGGACCTCTTCAGCCACCGGATGATGGATCGCCAACCCCCGCTTGGGTTGGATGAAGATGTTGGAGCCAGGACGGATCGGTGATACCTGGATGGTGAAGACAAGGTAGGAAGATCTTCAGGGGCTTAGTGTTAGGTTTATTTAAGGGGGGTTTGGGTTAGATTAGGGGTATGTGGGTGGTGGGTTGTAATGTTGGGGGGGGGTATTGTATGTGTTTTTTTTACAGGCAAAAGAGCTGAAATTCTTGGGGCATGCCCCGCAAAGGGCCCTGTTCAGGGCTGGTAAGGTAAAAGAGCTTTTAACTTTTTTAATTTAGAATAGGGTAGGGAATTTTTTATTTTGGGGGTCTTTGTTATTTTATTAGGGGGCTTAGAGTAGGTGTAATTAGTTTAAAATTGTTGTAATAATTTTCTGATGTTTGTAAATATTTTTTTATTTTTTGTAACTTAGTTCTTTTTTATTTTTTGTACTTTAGCTAGTTTATTTAATTGTATTTATTTGTAGGAATTGTGTTTAATTAATTTATTGATAGTGTAGTGTTAGGTTAATTGTAGGTAATTGTAGGTAGTTTATTTAATTAATTTATTGATAGGGTAGTGTTAGGTTTAATTATATCTTAGGTTAGGATTTATTTTACAGGTAAATTTGTTATTATTTTAACTAGGTAACTATTCAATAGTTCTTAACTATTTAATAGCTATTGTACTTGGTTAAAATAATTACAAAGTTGCCTGTAAAATAAATATTAATCCTAAAATAGCTACAATATAATTATAATTTATATTGTAGCTATATTAGGGTTTATTTTACAGGTAAGTATTTAGCTTTAAATAGGAATAAGTTATTTAATAAGAGTTAATTAATTTCGTTAGATGTAAATTATATTTAAGTTAGGGGGGTGTTAGTGTTAGGGTTAGACTTAGCTTTAGGGGTTAATCCATTTATTATAGTAGCGATGAGCTCCGGTCGTCAGATTAGGGGTTAATAATTGAAGGTAGGTGTCGGCGATGTTAGGGAGGGCAGATTAGGGGTTAATACTATTTATGATAGGGTTAGTGAGGCGGGTTAGGGGTTAATAACTTTATTATAGTAGCGGTGCGGTCCGCTCGGCAGATTAGGGGTTAATAAGTGTAGGCAGGTGGAGGCGACGTTGTGGGGGGCAGATTAGGGGTTAATAAATATAATATAGGGGTCGGCGATGTTAGGGCAGCAGATTAGGGGTACATAGGGATAACGTAGGTTGCGGCGGTTTACGGAACGGCAGATTAGGGGTTAAAAAAAATATGCAGGGGTCAGCGATAGCGGGAGCGGCAGATTAGGGGTTAATAAGTGTAAAGTTAGGGGTGTTTAGACTCAGGGTACATGTTAGAGTGTTAGGTGCAGACGTAGGAAGTGTTTCCCCATAGGAAACAATTGGGCTGCGTTAGGAGCTGAACGCTGCTTTTTTGCAGGTGTTAGGTTTTTTTTCAGCTCAAACAGCCCCATTGTTTCCTATGGGGATATCGTGCACGAGCACGTTTTTGAGGCTGGCCGCGTCCGTAAGCAACTCTGGTATCGAGAGTTGCATTTGCGGTAAAAATGCTCTACGCTCCTTTTTTGGAGCCTAACGCAGCATTTGTTTGAACTCTCGATACCAGAGTTAAATTTATGGTGCGGCCAGAAAAAAGCCTGCGGAGCGTTAACAGCCCTTCTACCGCCAAACTCCAAATCTAGGCCTAAGATATTTGCATTCACTACCTCCTTAGAAAATGTGTTCCACAATTTTATTGCTCTTACAGAGAATTTTTTTTACATTGCTGGAGATTAAATCTGACTAAAACTGAATACAGTAATCCACAAAATCACTCCCTAATTGCTCCTATGATTTTTCAAATCCTGGTGTTAAAGGGATATTAAAGTGCTGGGCACAACTACTCTAGAATGGTTACTACTCACTATTTTATTGCATTTCATACTTTTCCTGCAGCACTTTTCAAATCTGTTTTCCTGTTTTAATAGTTTGAAAGGTGCCATATACCGAAGCTTCGCCTCTTTGTACTGGGGGCTGCGATCTTAGAGCTCGGGTATTCTCATAGCCTGTGACATAAGATGTGCACACTCAGATTAGTAATATTGCCTTTTTTCCTCAACTGTATAATGTGCATGATAAAAAGCAGGAGCTTTAAATTTTTTTGCTGTGGCTGCATTGCTATATATTATTGTTGAGTGCTTATTTAAATATATTTTGTGTAACTGTAAAACTGTAAAAAAAAGTAAAGCTCATATGATGCTTCTTGCATACTAACCGTAAGTTCATTATACAGATGTAAGAAAAAGTAGACAATATTACTGATCTGTGAGTGTGCACAGCTTTTGTCAAAGGCTAAGAGAATACCTGAGCTTCAAAATGGTGGCGCCCAGTACAAAGAGGCGGAGCTTCAGTATCTGGCACCTTTAAGCTAACAAAACAGGAGAACTGATTTGTAAAGAGCTACAGGAACAAAATTAAATGCAATAAAAAGCAAGTAGTTTCTATTCTTTTGCAGTTGTGTGCACAGCTGTTTAATGTCCCTTTAAATAAATAACAGTATAACATTTTGCTGCCTAAAATTTAGGGAACTGAAGCTTTGAATCACGTTATTTATTAAAATGATAATTTTCACTTCCACTCTGGAAATGAGTTGAATTGAAGTTGTAAATAGGTTTACAGTACAACTAGTGATGGGCAAGTGTTTCAGCACATTTGTTAAAAATAACAGATGAATGCCAAATGCTAGATGTGCAAGTATCATTTAGGGCAAGATTACAAGTGGCTCACTAATTAAGCTAGAAGTAAGATTTTTGCACTAGTCGGGTTGCGTTAGTATTTAAACTGTTTTTGCTAGTGCTAACCCGACAAGATCAAAAAGCCAAAGTTAGAATGTTGCGTGCGTGTTCATGTATTCACCCATAGAAGTCAATGGAGAAAAAAAAGTGGAACAAAAACCCCACTCCTGCGCAAACCTGATCGCATATTCTTATGTGCGCTAACCGACATGAAAATATGAATATTTCACATAGAAAGATGATTGTTACAGACATTGACACAGTGTCACTGTCTGTAATGATTGTGCAATCTGGCTTCAAATGGTAATGGAGCACCAATTGTGCTCCTTCATCATATAACCATATAAGTGCAGACGCCTGCAGCCCACAAACAGCAAGTCTCAGTTGTCACTTCATAACTGATTTTGCTTCCTAAAGGTCCGATGTAGATTTACATTATGCTGTACACTGGCAGCCTATGACATAGATTTACATTGGATTGGGTGAATGGGTTAAAGGGACATAAAATGTTGGACGTATGATGGGTGTTTTACAGCTCCAGCATATTACCCAGCAGCAGTTGCAGTAATGTAGCATGAGGGGGGGGGGGGCTGCTACTAATTTAAATTCTGTACAGATGCACGTACATGGAACAAATTATAGTATTTTTTTTTTCCATAGCTTATTTTTATTTTAGTATTGACTTCCATGTCCCTTTAACATTTGTTCTATAAAAACATTTGCAAAATAATTGTCATTCATTGAAAGTCAAACTACAGGCATTACCTACCCCTAAATATAACATTTATTATAAGAATAGTATAGTGCATTAAAAACAAAACAACAACTATAGTTATAGCAAGATGTAATGAAAGTAGCTAATGAAAGTAGTGAATAACAAATTAAAATACTAATAACAAATATTTCTATATAATTAAACACAAAGGCCTCTATTTAACAAGGTCTGGCGGACCTGATCCGACAGTGTGGATCAGGTCCGCCAGACCTCGCTGAATGCGGAAAGCAATACGCTCTCCATATTCAGCATTGCACCAGCAGCTCACAGGAGCTGCTGGTGCAACGCCGCCCCCTGCAGACTCGCGGCCAATGGGCCGCCAGCAGGGGGGTGTCAATCAACCCAGCGATGTCTGTCCGCCTGCTAAGAGCAGGCGGACAGCGTTATGGAGCAGCAGTCTTTGTGACCGCTGCTTCATAACTGCTGTTTCTGGCGAGTCTGAAGACTCACCAGAAACACGGACCGTCGAGCTCCTTTCGTAGCTTGATAGATTACTCTGCTAATACATTTGTGAGGAGTGTGTTCAACAGAGTGGATGTTAGCAGCATCTTATTATTTGCAATTTGTTGTTTAATTTGTCACATTGCTAAATGTACTCCTCCTTGTAAACATCCCTGTGCACAGTATACACATTGAGATAATGGCCTCTAGTTATCAACGTGTCTACTTTACCTGCCTTCGCCGGTTCAATACGCCCGCCTAAGCTCGCCTACCATCGCCGCTGCGGACCTGAAAATGTTTGCCTAAGTTATCAAAAAATCTGTCAAAAAGCTGCGCACCAAGTACGGGGTGATGAGCAGCGGACTGTGAGAGTTATCACTCATCCGATCTCGCTGCTCTTCGGCTTTTTGACAGCTTTATTGACAAGCTGTCACTAAGCACCCACACTAACTACACTGTTCTACCCCCGGAGCCCCCCGCAACTAAATAAAGTTATTAACCCCTAAACAGCCGCTCCTAGACCACACCGCAACTCTTATAAATGTATTAACCCCTAAACCCCGCTCCCAGACACCGCCGCCACCTACATTATACCTAGTAACCCCTATCCTGCCCCCCCCTATACCGCCGCCACCTATAATAAATTTATTAACCCCTATCCTGCCGATCCCGGACCCCGCTGCAACTAAATAAATTGTTTAACCCCTAAACCGCCGCTCCCAGACCCCGCCGCAACCTATATTAAACTTATTAACCCCTAATCTGCCCCCCTTACACCATCGCCACCTATAATAAATGTATTAACCCCTATCCTGCCCCCCCTACACCGCCGCCACTGTAATAAAATTATTAACCCCTAAACCTAAGTCTAACACTAACCCTAACACCCCCCTAACTTAAATATTAATTAAATAAATCTAAATAATATTTCTCTTATTAACTAAATTAATCCTATTTAAAACTAAATACTTACCTATAAAATAAACCCTAAGGCCTAGATTTGGAGTTTGGCGGTAGCCATGAAAACCAGCGTTAGAGGCTCCTAACGCTGGTTTTAGGCTACCGCCGGTATTTGGAGTCACTCAAAATAGGGTCTAACGCTCACTTTCCAGCCGCGACTTTTCCATACCGCAGATCCCCTTACGTAAATTGCGTATCCTATCTTTTCAATGGGATTTTTATAACTCCGGTATTTAGAGTCGTTTCTGAAGTGAGCGTTAGACATCTAACGACAAAACTCCAGCCGCAGGAAAAAAGTCAGTAGTTAAGAGCTTTCTGGGCTAACGCCGGTTTATAAAGCTCTTAACTACTGTACTCTAAAGTACACTAACACCCATAAACTACCTATGTACCCCTAAACCGAGGTCCCCCCACATCGCAGACACTCGAAAAAAAAATTTTACCCCCTAATCTGCCGACCGCCACCTACGTTATACTTATGTACCCCTAATCTGCTGCCCCTAACACCGCCGACCCCTGTATTATATTTATTAACCCCTAACCTGCCCCCCACAACGTCGCCTCCACCTGCCTACACTTATTAACCCCTAATCTGCCGACCGCAAAGCGCCGCCACTTACGTTATCCTTATGTACCCCTAATCTGCTGCCCCTAACACCGCCGACCCCTATATTATATTTATTAACCCCTAATCTGCCCCCCTCAACGTCGCCTCCACCTGCCTACACTTATTAACCCCTAATCTGCCGACCGGACCTGAGCGCTACTATAATAAAGTTATTAACCCCTAATCCGCCTCACTAACCCTATAATAAATAGTATTAACCCCTAATCTGCCCTCCCTAACATCGCCGACACCTAACTTCAAACATTAACCCCTAATCTGCCGACCGAATCTCGCCGCTATTCTAATAAATGGATTAACCCCTAAAGCTAACTCTAACCCTAATACTAACACCCCCCTAAATTAAATATAATTTAAATCTAACGAAATTAATTAACTCTTATTAAATAATTTATTCCAATTTAAAGCTAAATACTTACCTGTAAAATAAATCCTAATATAGCTACAATATAAATTATAATTATATTATAGCTATTTTAAGATTAATATTTATTTTACAGGTAACTTTGTATTTATTTTAACCATGTACAATAGCTATTAAATAGTTAAGAACTATTTAATAGCTAAAATAGTTAAAATAATTACAAATTTACCTGTAAAAGAAATCCTAACCTAAGTTACAATTAAACCTAACACTAGACTATCAATAAATAATTAAATAAACTACCTACAATTATCTACAATTAACCTAACACTACACTATCAATAAATTAATTAAATACAATTGCTACAAATAAATACAATTAAATAAACTAAAGTACAAAAAATAAAAAAGAACTAAGTTACAAAAAATAAAAAAATATTTACAAACATAAGAAAAATATTACAACAATTTTAAACTAATTACACCTACTCTAAGCCCCCTAATAAAATAACAAAGCCCCCAAAATAAAAAAATGCCCTACCCTATTCTAAATTACTAAAGTTCAAAGCTCTTTTACCTTACCAGCCCTGAACAGGGCCCTTTGCGGGGCATGCCCCAAGAAATACAGCTCTTTTGCCTGTAAAAAAAACATACAATACCCAAGCCCCCCAACATTACAACCCACCACCCACATACCCCTAATCTAACCCAAACCCCCCTTAAATAAACCTAACACTAAGCCCCTGAAGATCATCCTACCTTGTCTTCACCTCACCGGGTATCACACCGATCCGTCCAGAAGAGCTCCTCCGATGTCCTGATCCAAGCCCAAGCGGGGGGCTGAAGGGGTCCATGATCCGGCTGAAGTCTTCATCCAAACGGGGCAGAAGAGGTCTTCCATCCGATTGAAGTCTTCATCCAAGCGGCATCCATCCGGAGCGAAGCGGCAGCATCCTGAAGACCTCCACCGCGGAACATCCATCCTGGCCGACGACTGAATGACGAATGACGGTTCCTTTAAATTACGTCATCCAAGATGGCGTCCCTCGAATCCCGATTGGCTGATAGGATTCTATCAGCCAATCGGAATTAAGGTAGGAATATTCTGATTGGCCAATAGAATGCAAGCTCAATCTGATTGGCTGATTGGATCAGCCAATCGGATTGAACTTGATTCTGATTGGCTGATTCCATCAGCCAATCAGAATATTCCTACCTTAATTCCGATTGGCTGATAGAATCCTATCAGCCAATCGGAATTCAAGGGACGCCATCTTGGATGACGTCATTTAAAGGAACCGTCATTCGTCATTCAGTCGTCGGCCAGGATGGATGTTCCACGGTGGAGGTCTTCAGGATGCTGCCGCTTCGCTCCGGATGGATGCCGCTTGGATGAAGACTTCAATCGGATGGAAGACCTCTTCTGCCCCGCTTGGATGAAGACTTCAGCCAGATCATGGACCTCTTCAGCCCCCCGCTTGGGCTTGGATCAGGACATCGGAGGAGCTCTTGTGGACGGATCGGTGTGATACCCGGTGAGGTGAAGACAAGGTAGGATGATCTTCAGGGGCTTAGTGTTAGGTTTATTTAAGGGGGGTTTGGGTTAGATTAGGGGTATGTGGGTGGTGGGTTTTAATGTTGGGGGGCTTGGGTATTGTATGTTTTTTTTTTACAGGCAAAAGAGCTGTATTTCTTGGGGCATGCCCCGCAAAGGGCCCTGTTCAGGGCTGGTAAGGTAAAAGAGCTTTGAACTTTAGTAATTTAGAATAGGGTAGGGCATTTTTTTATTTTGGGGGGCTTTGTTATTTTATTAGGGGGCTTAGAGTAGGTGTAATTAGTTTAAAATTGTTGTAATATTTTTCTTATGTTTGTAAATATTTTTTTAATTTTTGTAACTTAGTTCTTTTTTATTTTTTGTACTTTAGCTAGTTTATTTAATTGTATTTATTTGTAGCAATTGTATTTAATTAATTTATTGATAGTGTAGTGTTAGGTTAATTGTAGATAATTGTAGGTAGTTTATTTAATTAATTTATTGATAGTCTAGTGTTAGGTTTATTTGTAACTTAGGTTAGGATTTCTTTTACAGGTAAATTTGTAATTATTTTAACTATTTTAGCTATTAAATAGTTCTTAACTATTTAATAGCTATTGTACATGGTTAAAATAAATACAAAGTTACCTGTAAAATAAATATTAATCCTAAAATAGCTATAATATAATTATAATTTATATTGTAGCTATATTAGGATTTATTTTACAGGTAAGTATTTAGCTTTAAATAGGAATAATTTATTTAATAAGAGTTAATTAATTTCGTTAGATTTAAATTATATTTAACTTCGGGGGGTGTTAGTGTTAGGGTTAGACTTAGCTTTAGGGGTTAATACATTTATTAGAATAGCGGTGAGCTCCAGTCGGCAGATTAGGGGTTAATATTTGAAGTTAGGTGTCGGCGATGTTAGGGAGGGCAGATTAGGGGTTAATACTATTTATGATAGGGTTAGTGAGGCGGATTAGGGGTTAATAACTTTATTATAGTAGCGCTCAGGTCCGGTCGGCAGATTAGGGGTTAATAAGTGTAGGCAGGTGGAGGGGACGTTGTGGGGGGCAGATTAGGGGTTAATAAATATAATATAGGGGTCGGCGATGTTAGGGCAGCAGATTAGGGGTACATAGGGATAATGTAAGTAGCGGCGGTTTACGGAGCGGCAGATTAGGCGTTAATAATAATATGCAGGGGTCAGTGATAACGGGGGCAGCAGATTAGGGGTTAATAAGTGTAAGGTTAGGGGTGTTTAGACTCGGGGTACATGTTAGAGTGTTAAGTGCAGACGTAGGAAGGGTTACCGCATAGGAAACAATGGGGCTGCGTTAGGAGCTGAACGCGGCTTTTTTGCAGGTGTTTGGTTTTTTTTCAGCTCAAACAGCCCCATTGTTTCCTATGGGGGAATCGTGCACGAGCAAGTTTTTGAGGCTGGCCGCGTCCGTAAGCAACTCTGGTATCGAGAGTTGAAACTGCGTTAAAAATGCTCTACGCTCCTTTTTTGGAGCCTAACGCAGCCTTTATGTGGACTCTCAATACCAGAGTTATTTTTATAGTGCGGCCAGAAAAAAGCCGGCGTTAGTTTTTCGGGTCGTTACCGACAAAACTCCAAATCTAGGCCTAAGATAGCTACAATATAAATAATAATTATATTGTAGCTATCTTAGGATTTATTTTTATTTTACAGGCAAATTTCAATTTATTTTAAATAGGTACAACGGCTATTAAATAGTTATTAACTATTTAATAGCTACCTAGCTAAAATAAAGAGAACTTTACCTGTAAAATAAAAACTAACCTAAGTTACAATTACACCTAACACTACACTATACTTTAATAAATTAATCCTATTTAAAACTAAATACTTACCTATAAAATAAACCCTAAGATAGCTACAATGTAATTAATAATTACATTGTAGCTATTTTAGGATTTATATTTATTTTACAGGTAACTTTGTATTTATTTTAGCTAGTTAGAATAGTTATTAAATAGTTATTAACTATTTAATAACTACCTAGCTAAAAGAAATACAAAATTACCTGTAAAATAAATCCTAACCTAAGTTACAATTAAACACTACACTATCATTAAATTAGTTAAATAAATTACCTACAAATAACTACAATTAAATTCAATTAAATAAACTAACTAAAGTACAAAAAATAAAAAAGCTAAGTTACAAAAAATAACAAAATTAAGTTACAAACATTTCAAAAATATTACAACAATTTTAAGCTACTTACACCTAATCTAAGCCCCCTAATAAAATAACAAAGCCCCCCAAAATAAAAAAATTCCCTACCCTATTCTACATTAAAAATTTACCAGCTCTTTTACCTTACCAGCCCTTAAAAGGGCCTTTTGCAGGGCATGCCCCAAAGAAAACAGCTCTTTTGCCTGTAAATTAAAAATACAACCCCCCAACATTAATACCCACCACCCACATACCCCTAATCTAACCCAAACCCCCCTTAAATAAACCTAACACTACCCCCCTGAAGATCATCCTACCTTGAGCCGTCTTCAGCCAGCCGACCACCGATGGAACCGAAGAGGAGATCCGGAGCGGCAGAAGTCATGATCCAGGCGGCGCTGAAGAAGTCTTCCATCCGATTGAAGTCATCATCCAGGTGGCGCTGAAGAGGTCTTCCATCCGATTGAAGTCTTCATCCAAGCGGCGTCTTCAATCTTCATCCATCCGGTGCGGAGCGGAGCCATCTTCAGACGAATTGGAATTGGTTCTATCAGCCAATTGGAATTAAGGTAGGAAAAATCTGATTGGCTGATTGAATCAGCCAATCAGATTGAAGTTCAATCTGATTGGCTGATCCAATCAGCCAATCAGATTGAGCTTGCATTCTATTGGCTGTTCCGATCAGCCAATAGAATGCGAGCTCAATCTGATTGGCTGATTGGATGAGCCAATCGGATTGAACTTCAATCGGATTGGCTGATTCAATCAGCCAATCAGATTTTTCCTACCTTAATTCCGATTGGCTGATAGAATCCTATCAGCCAATCGGAATTGAAGGGACACCATCTTGGATGACGTCCCTTAAAGGAACCTTCATTCGTCGTTAGTCGTCGGGAAGAAGAGGATGGCTCTGTGTTGGCTCGTCTGAAGATGGCTCCGCTCCGGATGGATGAAGATTGAAGACGCCGCTTGGATGAAGACTTCAATCGGATGGAAGACCTCTTCAGCTCCGCCTGGATGATGACTTCAATCGGATGGAAGACTTCTTCAGCGCCTCCTGGATGATGATTTCTGCCGCTCCGGATCTCCTCTTCGGTTCCATCGGAGGTCGGCTGGCTGAAGACGGCTCAAGGTAGGGTGATCTTCAGGGGGGTAATGTTAGGTTTATTTAAGGGGGGTTTGGGTTAGATTAGGGGTATGTGGGTGGTGGGTTTTAATGTTGGGGGGGGGGTTGTATTTTTATTTTACAAGCAAAAGAGCTGTTTTCTTTGGGGCATGCCCCGCAAAAGGCCCTTTTAAGGGCTGGTAAGGTAAAAGAGCTGGTAACTTTTTAATGTAGAATAGGGTAGGGAATTTTTTTATTTTGGGGGGCTTTGTCCCTTAAAGGAACCTTCATTCGTCGTTAGTCGTCGGGAAGAAGAGGATGGCTCTGCGTCGGCTCGTCTGAAGATGGCTCCGCTCCGGATGGATGAAGATTGAAGACGTCGCTTGGATGAAGACTTCAATCGGATGGAAGACCTCTTCAGCGCCGCCTGGATGATGACTTCAATCGGATGGAAGACTTCTTCAGCGCCACCTGGATGATGACTTCTGCCGCTCCGGATCTCCTCTTCGGTTCCATCGGAGGTCGGCTGGCTGAAGACGGCTCAAGGTAGGATGATCTTCAGGGGAGTAATGTTAGGTTTATTTAAGGGGGGTTTGGGTTAGATTAGGGGTATGTGGGTGGTGGGTTTTAATGTTGGGGGTTGTATTTTTATTTTACAAGTAAAAGAGCTGTTTTCTTTGGGGCATGCCCCGCAAAAGGCCCTTTTAAGAGCTGGTAAGGTAAAAGAGCTGGTAACTTTTTAATGTAGAATAGGGTAGGGAATTTTTTTATTTTTGGGGGCTTTGTTATTTTATTAGGGGGCTTAGATTAGGTGTAAGTAGCTTAAAATTGTTGTAATATTTTTTAATTGTTTGTAACTTATTGTTTTTATTTTTTGTAACTTAGCTTTTTTTTATTTTTTGAACTTTAGTTAGTTTATTTAATTGAATTTAATTGTAGTTATTTGTAGCTCATTTATTTAACTAATTTAATGATAGTGTAGTGTTAGATTTAATTGTAACTTAGGTTAGGATTTATTTTACAGGTAATTTTGTATTTCTTTTAGCTAGATAGTTATTAAATAGTTAATAACTATTTAATAACTATTCTAACTAGCTAAAATAAATACAAAGTTACCTGTAAAATAAATATAAATCCTAAAATAGGTACAATGTAATTATTAATTACATTGTAGCTATCTTAGGGTTTATTTTACAGGTAAGTATTTAGTTTTAAATAGGATTAATTTATTAAAGTATAGTGTAGTGTTAGGTGTAATTGTAGGTTAGTTTTTATTTTACAGGTAAATTTCTCTTTATTTTAGCTAGGTAGCTATTAAATAGTTATTAACTATTTAATAGCTATTGTACCTATTTAAAATAAATTGAAATTTGCATGTAAAATAAAAATAAATCCTAAGATAGCTACAATATAATTATTATTTATATTGTAGCTATATTAGGGTTTATTTTAAAGGTAAGTATTTAGTTTTAAATAGGATTAATTTAGTTAATAAGAGAAATATTATTTAGATTTATTTAATTAATATTTAAGTTAGGGGGGTGTTAGGGTTAGTGTTAGGCTTAGGTTTAGGGGTTAATAATTTTATTACAGTGGCGGCGGTGTAGGGGGGGCAGAATAGGGGTTAATAAATTTATTATAGGTGGCGACCGTGTAGGAGGGGCAGGATAGGGGTTAATAACTTTATTATAGGTGGCGACGGTGTAGGGGGGGCAGGATAGGGGTTAATAAATTTATTATAGGTGGTGGCGGTGTAGGGGGGGCAGGATAGGGGTTATTAACTTTATTATAGGTGGCGACGGTGTAGGGGGGCAGGATAGGGGTTAATAAATTTATTATAGGTGGCGACGGTATAGGGGGGGCAGGATAGGGGTTAATAACTTTATTATAGGTGGCGACGGTGTAGGGGGGGCAGGATAGGGGTTAATAAATTTATTATAGGTGGCGGCGGTGTAGGGGGGGCAGGATAGGGGTTAATAGGTATAATGTAGGTGGCGGCGGGGTCCGGGAGCGGCGATTTAGGGGTTAATACATATATTATAGTTGCGGCGGGGACCGGGAGCGGCGGTTTAGGGGTTAACATATTTATTATAGCTTGAGGTGGGCTCCGGGAGTGGCGGTTTAGGGGGTAATAACTTTATTTAGTTGCGGCGGTGTAGTGGGGGACAGATTAGGGGTGTTTAGACTCGGGGTACATGTTAGGGTGTTATGTGTAGACAGCTCCCATAGGAATGAATGGGATATTTGGCAGCAGCGAACATGAACTTTCGCTATGGTCAGACTCCCATTGATTCCTATGGGATCCACCGCCTCCAGGGCGGCGGTTTGAAAACCAGGTACGCTGGGCCGGAAAAGTGCCGAGCGTACCTGCTAGTCTTTTGATAACTAGCAAAAGTAGTCAGATTGTGCCGAACTTGTGTGCGGAACATCTGTAGTGACGTAAGAATCGATCTGTGTCGGACTGAGTCCGGCGGATCGAAGCTTACGTCACAAAATTCGACTTTTGCCGGTGTCTAGGGCTTGATAACTAAGGCGAATCAGCCTTGCTTCCTTTTCATGTAATTTAGCTCTTAAAATGTTTTTTTTTTGTTTCTCAGAAATTAAAAAGCACACTGCTGACTTCTCAAGGCTAACCCTACGACATAGCTTTCCCTAATTGACTTTAATAGATAACCACTGCAAAACATTTCACCTTAAACTAAGATCATGAGCGTGGCTAGCTTTGTTAGCTGCAGACAAGCCCAGACTGACTTCTCCAAATATTGGCAAATGAAAAACAATTGCAGCAAACACAATAATTTGTTTTAAAAATGTTTAGACGTGACTATTCTAATATGTTATTCTGTAACAGAACATCAGAAATGTCCTGTAATTATAAGGTGTTTACTGTCCCTTGGCTAAGTTGGCTTTAGCCTGCATGGATGTGCATATTTATCTCTATTGGTCATTGGCAATGTCACTCAGACAGAGTGCTGGGTTTGCCCTTCATTTCATTTAGAGGCCTAGGTTGCTATTCTTGAAGGATTATTTATACCTGATAACAAATTGGCAGTGTGATTCTAATTATAACAAAAGGCAGTCTGACAAGTCGAATCTTGTGAGCGATGTCCTAAACCTTATAGCATTTTAATTGAGGAAACAGTATTCTACACTTTTAAGCTGCTAAAATAAATGGTGTGTTAAATATTAATGTGTCTCAGTGTCACAGATCGCTTTTGCTTCATTGTGAAGTGTAACTTACTCCCCTGTTCTGGCAGCTGTTTGATAATTTGCATCTCACCTCCTGCTCGCATTTAAAAAGCCTTTGAAAAGCTAGATAAGCAATTGCTTGGGTAATGCTTTAAGAGTGTGGGACACACGCACACCACCTCAGAAATGTATTAATACACCACTAACAAAGTCCACTTGTGGGTTCTTTTTAAACTAGTGTATTTCCAGATAAGTTGCCATCAAGAAACGCCTTAGGTGCATTGCATTAGGTGCATTGCACAAGCAGAGAAAGTCAAAGTCATGCATTGTCTATACAGTGGGGTGAAATAGCGCATAGCAAACCACCTGAAAAAAAATAAATAAAGAGCATAATCAGTTTGCCTGGTTATTAGCACAATTTGAATCCATAGACAACACACTTTTTGGGAGTCTGACCCACCTTTTGTCTCATACTACAACTGAAATTGTAAACACTCTATGGAGCAGGACCCTGTAAGCCTTCTGGCCTAGTCTGCCCTCTCTGTCGTGTCTTTATTTGTAATGCACCAAGAGGTACAAAAAATAAAGGTACCAATCACCCCTTACTAAGTTATCTCCTGGAATGTTACATTACTATATTACTTTACCCATTTATTTTACTGTCATGTGTCCATTTTTTGGGATAGTGGAATATAAGAAGATTCTTACTTGATTATGGAATAAAGTTTTTTGATTATAATGCAGTAACTGAGTGCGGCAGCATTTGTGTATTTTGTACTTTTTATTTACTCCGTACATTTATTCTGTGGGTTTGATTCAAAATGTCGGGAATTTACTTCACAGCATTCTATAGCAGGCTAAAGGTACTTTTTTTTATGACTGTTTAACGTTTTTGTATGTAAAGCCTTTGTTGTACATGGAACTACATGATAAAAATCTATATAGATAGCAAGATGAAAGCATTGTTCTCCAAACATATTAAATAGCTTTAAACAGATCATTTTGTTGGACATTTTATGGAGGTAATACTAAGTAACAGCTTTCTCCTTTTATCATTCAAAGGTGGGTAGTAACAATGGGTGTTGTTTGGATTCTGGAGCTGCCCTCTCACCCTTGCCTAATCTTGGAATGCCTGCAGGTTAGCAGATGGCTCACTCTACTCTTTATATTTACATCCCAGTATTCGTATTTTATCTTTAGAAACATCTCTCTGGGAAATCATCATTTTTTGGCTTATTTATAGCTTATTCCCACCTCTCATCTGCTCATGAGAAAAAAATGACAAATGTTACTTACACAAGTAACAAAAAGGTATCCATTTTTAATACCCATTTAATGTTTTTTCCAATTCTACACATTCCGTGCAACTTGGAGATTTTTTTTTTTACTAATGTTGAACCTATATACAAATTGCTTTTATTTCCTCCTGAGGAAAACAAGGAAGATACATGCAAAAAAACTGAAAACATTTTACTTTATTGAAAAGTTACCATATTTGTTTTAGGACACGCTGATATATATTTAAAAATAGGACACACCTGATTTTTTTTTATATGCCTCTGACACTCAGGGCCCATTTATCAAGGTCTGTCTGACATGATATGGTGTAGCATAACATGTCCGACAGACATCCTTAAATACCCGACAGCAGACACCAGAACTGCTTGTGCAATGCCGCCCCCTGCAGATTTGCAGCCAATCGTCCGTTAGCAGGGGGTGTCAATCAGCCCAATCGTACAGGATCAGGTTGATTGCAGACCGCAGCCTCAGAGGATTGATCGCTGCTTCATAACTGCTGCCGAAACAGGGCCCCTCAGAATGTATTATTAGTAATAATAATTATTATAATTCTGCCCCTCAGAGTGTATTATTAGTGTAATTCAATTGAGTAAAGATGACAATATCGTAAACTAACAATAATATATAAGTAATAATAATATGTCTTACTAAAAGCTTTATATTATTTAGTTTATGCTCCAAGACATTGGCATGTAATTGGGGTTCTAATTCTGTTGACACACTAAGCTGAGGTCTGTGACACTTAGGGTGTCTGGCACTGAGTTTGGTTCCAGTGTATTAAAAGAGGTTTTCAACCTTCAAAGCCATTCCATTCACATCACAAAACTTACATGTCATGAATTGATATTATTATTTAAAGGAACATGAAAGACAAATTCAAAATAAATGCAAATAAACATAAAAGTGTCAACTAATTTAAAGGATATGTCCGTCCAAAAGTAATTATGACAAGAAGAAATTGAGTGACCCAAATCTTCAACAGGTCCTCAAATATGAGAGAAAACACAAAATAGTATGATACTGTAAACATATGAATATAGCTTATCTGGAGGGACAATTGGCTACTCAAGTGTGATGGAACTAAACAAGCTATATGATATGCACACACCTACTTTTAAACTGGTTGGCAAACGGTATCCCACAGAGAATATGATAAAAATATTTATTAAAACATTAAAATATGTCAAAAATGCTCAGTGATATTAGTAGTGCATACGGTTCCGAATGGAAAACAGTACATCAACACTGTCCAGAACAAACCAGCACACCAGATGGATACGGATAGAAATCTGACAGGAGACCACTTTCACACCGCTAACTAGGTTTGGCTCTACCCTTGACATCACTGGCACGTGTTGACATGGTAGTGTGTAATAAGTTCCATTCCGATGTACGTTTCGTGGTTTGCTTACAGCTTTTTCCAGGAAAATGGAAATGTAAACTTTCACAATTCAGATAGATCATGCAATTTTAAAACTCTCCAGTTCACTTCATATAATATTGTTAAATTGATGCAAATACTGCTATAATACAGTGCTCAACAAATCTGCACACTCCTGAGCCTACCTAGGTAACCATCAAAGGATATGAAGAGAGCAAAATAAATTTGAAGTAAATTGGATTAGAATTGCAAACTCTGTTTGAATAATTAAAGTTTAATTTTGACTTTCATGTCCCTTATCAGTTCAAAAACCTGCACATTTGGTAGGCATAATTAATATTGGGTCAATACTTTCACATTGGCAACGTTTGCTTCTGTGTATGTCTGTGTAACACAACCTCCCCCCCCACCCCCCACAAACAAACAAAAATATATTATTATTATTTTTTAAAAAAATTTTAAACACAAAACAGTTTTTTAGTGGGTTTCACACTTTTACTAAATGTAGAAAACAAATGTTTATATATAATGCAAGCACTACATTTCTAAATGTCTGTTTTGCCAGTTAAAAGTTTAAAAATAAGGTTTGTAAAGATGCACAGACTGACTTCCTGTGAGCCATGATTCTTAAAACTTCCTTTCAGGCTTCTAATCTTTTTGAGTATTCTGCATACAGCATGTATTACACTTATGTATAAATTTCTTCTTTGGCTTCTAAGTAAATGTGTGTCTGGGTTATTTGTGAAGCATTGATCTAATAGAATTAAATTAGGTCCATTGTGCATTAGAATAAAAAAAATTGCAAGAAAGTGATGGTGCAGTGTTGTTGAAGCTAATCTGTTCAGAAAGTTGTATACTTCTCATTAGAATTTCAATTAAAATTAAAAAAATTCAGTAGACACAAATGCCAAAATCATCTTCTGGTAACTAAAAGATTCAAGATGTGCATAATTTGGGATTTCTTGTTTCTCTATTTTTAAGTCATGTTTTATAATATTTGTCTGCTTGTCCTAGTAAAAGTAATACTACAGCATTGTCAGAATGACGTGTTAATGTGTATATGAGTGTGTATGTATGTAACTATGTATGCATGTATGTATGTATGTATGTATGTATGTAACTATGTAAGTATGTATGTATGTATGTAACTATGTATGTATGTATGTATATATGTATGTATATATGTATGTATGTATGTATGTAACTATGTATGTATGTATGTATATATGTATGTAACTATGTATGTATGTATGTAACTATGTATGTATGTAACTATGTATGTATGTATATATGTATATATGTATGTATATATGTATGTATGTATGTATGTATGTAACTATGTATGTATGTATGTAACTATGTATGTATGTATGTATGTATGTATATATGTATGTATGTATATATGTATGTATGTAACTATGTATGTATGTAACTATGTATGTATGTATGTAAGTAACTATGTATGTATGTATGTAACTATGTATGTATGTATGTATGTATATAACTATGTATGTATGTATGTAACTATGTATGTAACTATGTATGTATGCATGTATGTATGTAACTATGTATGTATGTATGTATGTATGTAACTATGTATGTATGTATGTATGTAACTATGTATGTATGTATGTATGTATGTATGTATCCCCTTACTTTCTTTCTCTAATTTACATCTACAAAAACAGTGAATCTATGAAACCAGTGAATATAAATAAATATGTTGGATTGCATCCGAAAATAATCTGTTAATTATGGGACTTTTAGTATCATACATTTCTTTTCATGTTCTGAACACTTCATTTTTCTTAGTTATTCGTTTAATCCTATCACTGTTTGCTTTAATTTCTTTTGTCCCCCCTGAGCTCTTGATTGTACAACTGTCACAAACGTTGGATACTTAGATTGCTAAATTGAACTTGATTTAATTGTGTCTTTGTTAGCAATGGATGTATAACTATAGAATAGGGAAGGCGGAGAAGGGAAGATTAGCCTTTGGTGAGGTGTATGTTTTCATAAGTGTAAAGAGAAGTGCAAAGAGCAGTGCAGAGCTTTGAGGAATGTACACCTGTGAGTATTTAATATGGGAGTGTGTGTTTGTATGTTTCTGCTGTTGAAATTTAGATCAAAGGTCCTTAAGGTGTTGTTACAGCAAACCTCCAGGCACTGAAAAAAAGGGAAAGGGGGTTGCTTAGGTTTACCCACCTGGACCTTTGAACTTAGCCATTGTTAACATGTTTTCACTGGAAACCAAGTTACATTGATATGTTTGTTTTGGGGGACTTTCTTTCTGTGAGTAGGGTAATGGGAACTTCTTTTCAGGATGTTGCGGATTTAAGGTCTAGCAAGTTACACGGATAGAAGTAACACACACAGAAACAGGCAAATATTGAACCTGATGCCTAGTCTTTCAGCAAAACTTTCAGCTTTCTTGTCAGAAGGCTTTAGAATCCATTGTCTGAATGTTACCCTTAAACTAATGGTTGAGCTTTGCAGCAGCAGAGCAAAGTGCATCCAGAGTTGTCCTTTTCTATAGGCAAATATTGACAAACAACACCACACAAAAAGTGGTGCATAAAGAAGAAATGAAAAGCTTTTAGCACATTGCATCTTTTTATCAGGTGGCAGCTTAACCCCACTCTTCGATACAGTTGAGTTGCTATGAAAGGGAGGTGTTGAACTCTTAGGTAAAGGAACACATAATGGGCAAGATTACAAGTAAAGCACAAATTAACGCTCCCGATTGAACGTTAATTGCTCTAGAAGTAAGATTTTTGGCTCGTCAGGTTGCGTTCGTATTATGAATTGAAATTAAACTGTTTTCGCTCTGGCATTAACCAGATGAGTGCAAAAATTACGAGTCTTGTCGGTATAGCTATAGCGCAAGCATTTTAGACTGCAACGCAACATTAATCCCGCACTCAAAAAAAAAGACATTTTTGCGTGGGATTTCCATAGCGCCGGCATTACAGGTTGTGCGATGAGGCTAAAATGCTTGCGTTGCAGCCTATACAGACACGATCCGTTCCACTATCTGAGAACAGTAGTTATGGGTTTAGCGAAACAAAACTGTTACACAAACTCATAACTAAAATGTTACAAAGTACACTAACACCCATAAACTACCTATTAACCCCTATTCTGCCACCCTCCCGCATCGCAAACACTATAATAAAGTTGATATAAAATGTTAAAGGCGCCTGCTAGTGAATGACATAAGATGATGAATAATGTAATAAGTGCAGTGAAGACCGTAAATCCAATCAATAAATATTAAACCAATAACAGCGGTGAGCTGATATAGAAGTGATAAAATATGTTACAATATTGCTAGTAACAAGATGTTGTAATATGTGACAATCCCATGTAGCAGATACTAGTATGGGGATATCAACAGTGCGTGCTATATAGTGCACTATGATGGTGTAGAATACATAATATACAAATATAAGTGATAAACACAAATATAACACAAAACAAAACTAACGTGATCACTGTTGTGATGTAGTGATAAAGTCCTGATTATATCCCAAAGAGTTCCGAAAAATACTTCTGTTTTGGTCTATGGGTGCTGAGGGTCCAAGTGATGGGGTATCGTGAGGCTGCTGTACTCCTTCCAACACTTATTGGCAATAAGCAAAGCTCTATAGTAGTATGAAAAGAAAAAGAAGAAGGCGCCACAATAGTGGGGCCTCTAGTTATCAAGCTCCGAATGGAGCTTGACAGCCCGTGTTTCTGGAGAGTCTTCAGACTCGCCAGAAACACAAGTTATGGAGCAGCGGTCACAAAGACCGCTGCTCCATAACCCTGTCCGCCTGCTCTAATAGGGGTTAATAGCTTTATTATAGTGTTGGCGATGCTGGGGTGCGGGGGAATAGGGGTTAATAACTTTATTATAGTGGCAGCGATGTCAGGGAGCGGCGGAATAGAGGTTAATAACTTTTATTAGTGGCAGCGATTTCGGGAGCGGCAGATTAAGGGTTAATAACTTTATTTAGGTGTCTGCGATGTTGGGGGCAGCAGATTAGGGGTGTTTAGACTTGGGGTTTATGCTAGGGTGTTAGGTTTAAACTTAACTTTTTTCCCCTTAGACGTCAATGGGGTTGCGTTTCGGCGATCGCCATTCCGCGCTTCAGGTGTTAGTTTTTTTTCTAACACCTTCTCCCCATTGATGTCTATGGGGAAAGCGTCCACGAGCACGTCAAAGCAGTCCTTGGATTTTGTGCGGTATGGACCTCATCGCAACCATATCGCACGCACAATGCGGCTTTTAGGAAATTTGTAATGGCAGGGCTATGGGGGGTGAAATAACGCAACTTTTGTTGCATTCATTTGGAAACCTTTATAGCGCAAAACTTGTAATCTAGGTGTTTATTAAATATGAATATTGCATAAATATGCTATTACATGTTGTCATATACTTAAAGGGACATGAAACCCATATTATTTATTTCACGATTCAGATAGAGAATACAATTTTAAACAACTTTCCAATTTAATTCTATTATTTAATTTGCTTTCTTCTCTTGTTATCTTTTGCTGAAAGATTTATCTAGGTAAGCTCAGGAGCAGCAAAGTGCCTAGGTTCTAGCTGCTGATTGGTAACTGCAGATATATAACGATTGCCATTGGCTCACCCATGTGTTCAGTTAGAAACCAGTAGTGCATTGCTGCTCCTTCAACAAATGAAACCAAGAGAGTGAAACAAATTAGATAATAGAAGTAAATTGGAAAGTTGTTTAAAATTGTATTCTCTATCTGAATCATGAAAGAAAATGTTTGGGTTTCATGTCCCTTTAACTGCAAAGGTTTCCAATGCACTTATATATATATATATATATATATATATATATATATATATATATATATATATATATATATATATATATATATGTCTATTTATGTATACATATGTGTTAATATGTGTATATATGTCTGTAAATACATATATATATATATATATATATATATATATATATATATATATATATATATATACACACATACACACACATACATATCCATCTTATCTTTAAACATGTATATGTATGTATGTCAATGTTAAAGCCCCTGAGATCGCATATCTTTGAGCCTTTATAACTTTTGTGTGCAATGTTTTTTTTTAAATATTTTTTATTAGATATTGTTATTATGAGTGTAACTGTATTTTCTTATGTATTTTTGATGTGTTTTGTGCAAATTTTTAGTTTTGCGAAACCAGGGGCGTATTTAGGTTTTGTGCTGCCCTAGGCACTCAAAATTCTGCTGCCCCCCACCCCACCCCAGGTTTAAGGCCTTTTTTTAGACATAATATTTTTGGGGCAGGGTGTAAAAAAATTTAAAAAATGTCTTTTTAAGTAGATGTTCACCAGGGCTTGCATTCACTCTGGTCACACACACACACACACACGCATCTATATATATATATATATATATATATATATATATATATATATATATATATTAAGACATTATTTTTCAAGTCAGATGATTAAAGTGTTTATATCAGAAAAGAATATCCTTCACTGTATGATGATAGTTTGTCAGTAGGTAGTTGTTTAACCTTAAACATCTTCTTTGGTGATTGACAGTTATTTAAGCAAAATATCTGCTTGGATAAATATGTAATGAATATACAAACTGGCCTTTAAAAGTACTTAAAAATGCAACAGTAGTTATGATAGGTTTAGGAATTGTATCCTAGGGGATAAAGTCACATGATACAATCATAATAAAGTATATACTTGTATTGCTTCTGAATGTATTAAATGCATACAACATATTTTCAGTTGTGTTTTAAGTTACATAGTTGTATAGATTCAGCAATAAATACTTATTCTTTGCATGTATGACAGATAGACAAACAGTAAATGTACAAGTATTTAGTGACTAATCCGTTTAAGTATTTTAATGCCTAATGAAGATGTATTGAAAGGAGAAAGGCATATGCTGTTTCACAGTGGTCACGGTGTAGTGCACACTGCACTGTGTAGTCTGTGTGAGTCTCAATCACGCGGTGGAGCCAGGAAGAATACCGCATTCCCTCTCAGTCCAGGCCAGGCTGCGCAAGTGAGCTCCGCCTCCACTGTCACCACGTTATGCGCACCCACATACAATCCCATAGGATAGCAATAGCCGGGCCAGCCATTTAAGTCATTAGTAATTGGTTGATTTAGCCACCCGGCCCTGAGTTCAGTAGAGTGGCCCTAGGGACTCAAAATTCTGCTGCCCCTTAAAAATCTGCTGACCTAGGCACCGGCCTTGTTGGCCTATGCCTTAATACGCCCCTGTGCGAAACAGTTAACCGCAGCTCTGAAGTCGCGTTTACTTTCAACTGACAATACGAGCCATTCGTAATCTAGCGTATTATATGCAAACAAATATGTTGCTTCACAGGTAAATCTGTTTTTGTGTTTATAATGCTTTTTAGTGACAAAACTCAGTTTCTAAGCTTGCAAAATTATAGGATAAGGGCTCAGCAACGGTCAGAGAAGCCCCCCCGATTAAGCCGTGTGTTGAGGGTTGCATAGACCAAAGTTCTTGCAAAGAAAAATGTGCTGACTAGTAGAAGTGTTGGACTTGTGTGTTGATGTACTGCACGATGAAGACTTCATGTACTGTATTATTGTAGTACTCATTTTAAATATATGCCTCTATTAAGGCTAAAGGGCCCCCTGTGTTAAATGGCGTGCAGGCAAGCCTTCTCAACTTGAGAAGTTTTCCGCACGCCTTCACTACATTTGGGCAGCAGAACTGTTTGTCCGCTGGCCCGTATGCATTATTGCACACTCCAATGAGTGTGTAATGCCCGCCCCTTCACTCGCACGACTGTTAATCACCGAGAAAGCAAGACCTCAGTGATTTGTCTTCATTACTATGGATGGGCGAATGTTTCAAAAAAATTTAAATTTAAAACGAATTTTGATACATTTGTTTGTTCGAATTTCAAATGTTTATATAACATTCTAACATTCTATTTTCGAATTTTCATTTTCGAATTTTTCAATAACATTCGAAAATATTTGTTTGAATAATAGAATGTTTAGCTATGTATTTTATATCACATTCAAATTTGAAATAGTATTTCTAGTCTAATACTGTGTTTTATAAATGTAATATTCAAACTTGAAATAGTATTTCTAGTCTGCAACTGTGTTGTATAAATGTAATATTCGAATTTGAATGTCACATTCAAATTCAAATGTAGCATTTTAATTCAAAATAGTATTTCTAGTCTACAACTGTGTTGTATAAATGTTATATTCTAATTCGAAAGTTATATTCAAATTCAAAATAGTATTTCTAGTCTAATACTGTGTTCTATAAATGTTATATTCGAATTCGAAAGTGACATTCGAAACTGTAAATAACATTCGATAATAGAATTTTTATTAATATTCGTTCTTATCAACATTCGATTATGTAAATCGAATTTCTACAATAGCATTTATTCTATTATTCAAATTTGAATATAAACACATTCGCCCCTATTCATTACCTCAGAGGTGGCAAAGAGTATAAGAAGCAGCAGTCTAATGACCGCATGTGCAAACCTGCTCCTCAAGGACTCCGGAGAAGCTTATGCTACTTTGTACATGGAGCCCCAATAAACATTTAAAAGACTACAACTTTTTTTTAACAGACACCATGGGGGCATATTTATTAAGCTATGTATGGAGCTTGATGCCCCATGTTTCTGGTGAGCCTGCAGGTTTGCCAGAAACAGCAGTTATGAAGCAGCGGTCACAAAGACCGCTGCTCCATAAATTGTCCGCCTGCTCTGAGCAGGCGGACAGACATCGCCGGAAATCAACCCGATTGAGAGCTTGTGAGCTGCTGGTGCAATGCTGAATACGGCGAGCGTATTGCTCGCCATATTCAGCGAGGTCTGGCGGACCTGATCCGCACTGTTGGATCAGGTCCGCCAGACCTTGATAAATAGGGGCCCGTATATCTTCATCTTGGTTTAAATGTTGCTCTGTTTTCTGAAACTGACAAATTTACTTCTTCTGCCCCGCAAAGCATTCTTACATTCACAGCCAATGCACAGTCCGTACAGGATTATTTTACAGCAGAGGCTCTTTTAAACAGGGTAGATAAAAATCAATCATTTTGTTTTATATATATATATATATATGTTCTTTATTTTTAATTTTATTTTTTAAATCAAATTTTTTTTTTATTTAAATAGGATTTTTTTTAAATGAAATGCTTTTTTTAATTAAAAATCTATCTTAATATAATTTCTTTTAAAGTACATTATAAAACAAAGGTTATTGATCCTGAAATAAGGATTTATTTTTAATTATGTAGAATAATTCTGTATATTCATGGCTGTAATGTTAAATTTTTCTTTAAATTATTTATATGAATTTATTCACAATGTCATGCTTTCAGAGAGGTTTCTGTAAGAGTATCTTTGGCATTTTTCTGTCTAGAAGATATTATTATCACATAGTCTTGATTTTTGGTCATGCCTCTTCTTCGTAGCAAAAATGTTATAAAATAAACACACATAGTTGAGAAATAGACCTTAAAGGTATAGTCTACGTGGAGCTGTTACAGAAGAAGGAAGACAGCGCACCTCCGACTCAAGGTAAACAGTTTTATTATCACAAATAGCACACACTAGTAATGCAACTTATTAGAGTAAAATTAAAACAGGCCTTCAGTTAGAATACAATTAAAATCCAGCGTGGCAAAGTCCGCAGTGATAGGATGGATCAAATTGAAAAAGCCTGGCTGTTCTTCTCAGCGTGTAGTGAAACAGCGTACTTCAGAATACGTCACTGGGCGTCCTTCCAACTCCAACTACGGATCCACAGGATGACCAATAGAGCTCAACGCGTTTCGCCGGTGGCAACCCAGCTTTCTCAAGAAAAACAGTCTACTTGGAAATGTTTATTTTTTTAAACAATAGATAATCCCTTTATGACCCATTCCCCAGTTTTGCATAACCAACACTGTTATATTAACCCCTTCACTACCGGGACTTTTACAGAATTTTTAGCATTTTTGCTATCACTCGATTTAAGCAGAAATAGAGCTTTGTTTTTTTTATTTACCTGTCAAAACTATATATATTTTTAAATAGACAACCCAAGATATTTTTTGCCAATATTTCACCGCCAAATGCGATAAAAAAAAAATGTTAACTTTTTCACAAACGTTCTCACTGAAATTATTTACATACCGCTTGTGGAAACATGGCACAAATGGTTATAAAAGCTTTTCTGGGATCCCCTTTGTTCAGAAATAGCAGACATATATGGTTTGCCACTGCTTTTTTGTCATTAGAAGGCTGCTAATTGCAGCTGCGCACCACACTTCTATTCCCGACAGTGAAGGGGTTAATCACTTAGCTTGTAAGGTTAATTTTAGCTTTAGTGTAGAAATTGTCCTCGCACCTGACACTTCCCACCCCCTGATCCCTCCCTCACCCACCCACTGTTCACCCCCATCTTAGGTACTGGCAGACACTCTGCCAATGTGAACATTTAAAGCTTTTTTTTTTTTTATTAAACATTTTTTTTTTCTATTTTAATATTTTCTGCAGTGTAGGTACTAATATGATAGTACCAGTAATCACTTTTTTATGTCATTTTTTATTTTTATATTTTCTGTAGTGTAGAGCTCCCCACCTCCCGCGATCGCTAGTTAGTGACCCCCCCAAACCCCCATCCCACATTTTTTTCTGAAGCATAGCGTCCCTCCCTCTTCCTTTATTTTGTATTTTGTTATTGTAGGACCCTCCCACTTCTGCTGCCTTCCTCCGCCCTCAGCTGCTGGACTGCCCTCCTGCCTCCCGGATTCCCTCCTGTACCCCCCGCTGGCACCAGCAGAAGGTTGTTACAGATGGTGACACACACAGTGTCACCGTCTGTAACGATCTGGCATCTGCCCTCATATGGAACTGGAGCACTGATCGCGCTCTAATTCCATATACAGGAACTCCAGCTTAACTGCAGAGACTGCTGGAGCTTTCTGAAGCTCATATATATATATATATATATATACGTCGTACAGTACAATAAGCAAAGTACTGCACAACGTATATATATACGTCAATTTGGGTGAAGGGGCTAATACAATATTTACCTCTGTGATTACCTTGTAGGTAAGCCTCCGCAGACTGCCCCTTATCTCAGTTGTTTTGACAGACCTGCATTTTAGCAAATCAATGCTGACTCATAAATAACTCCAAGGGAGTGAGTACAATTTTATCTATATGACACACGTGAACTAGCACTGTCTAACTGTGAAAAACTGTACAAATGCACTGAGATAAGAGGCAGCCTTCAACAATCAGTTTATGAGCCTACCTAGGGTTTAGCTTTTAGAGAACAAAGCAATTTTGATGATAAAAGTAAATTGGAAAGTTGTTTAAAATTGCATGCCCAAATATGAATTATGAAAGTTTAATTTTGACTTGACAGTCACTTTAAAGGGACATAAACACAAACTTTTTCTTTCATGATTCAGATAGAGCATACAATTTTCAGATTTACTTCTTTTATCAAATTTACCTCATTCTCTTGGTATCCTTTGTTGAAGGAGAGCAATGCTCTACAATGGAAACCAAGAGAATGATGCAAATTAGATAAGAGTAAACTGGAAAGTTATTTAACATTGCATGTTCTAATTGAATCATTAAAGTTTAATTTTGACTTTATTGCCCCTGTAATGCTCCCCTGTAAATCTATGTACACAGAATTAACTATAAGTTTTAAGAAACTCAATGAATAGAAGATTATTTGTAGTGGAATAGATCTGCACAAGGACCTGAGTATGGGTAGGGAGGGGCAAGCATACAAAATGAAATATAATATTATTGTTTTAGCTAAATAAGGTTATTTAAATTGTTATTATTAAAATAATAATTCTTTTTCTCCTTCCAATAAAGTACAGCTGAAAAGTTGATCAAATATTAATAATGAGCCTATTACACTGGAGAGAGTTCACCTCCCAATAATTCCATTAATTTCAATGTTCTATTTATTTATGGTATATAACTAAATCAGTACTTTTCTGACATACCTGGAATAATAATCTGAAAGGTTGGTATTCTAAAAATGAAACCTATGTAGAAATCTATGATTTAAATTGAGTCTTACTGCTAGTGATTTAAATTGTCATTTAAATCATAAGCTTTTCTGTAATGGTTAAAAACATAGCACAACCACATTCAAAGCAAATTAAAACATTTACTTTATATGACAAGTGAATAAACTCATTTACTTGATATAAACAATAACCAGCTTATCAATGGCTGTATTAAATGGCCACACAGTTCCAAGCTTAGGGGGTTGCTGTAATTGTTCCTTGGAAAACAGCAGTCTTTGGGGCCGATTTATCAATGTTTGTCGGACGTGATCCGCTGTAGGCATACGCTGTCGGCATTTAACATTGCACAAGCAGTTCTGGTGAACTGCTGGTGGAATGCCGCCGCTGCAGATTCGCGGCCAATCGGCCGCTAGCAAGGAGTGTCAATCAACCCGATCGGGCAGATTTCTGTTTGCAGCCTCAGAGGCAGCGGACCAGTTAAGAAGCAGGGGTATTAAGACCGCTGCTTCTTAACTCCTGTTTCCAGCGAGCCTGAAGGCTTTTGCGGAAACAGCTGTATTCAGGGCAATTCGGGCCGTGATAAATCGGACCCTTTATCCTCCTCTCGGATTTTACTGTGGACACATCCTGTAGCTCAGTACCGATTCCCTACACAGAATTTTTCAAGGGTTAGTATGTACTGAATTCTGAATAATGATCCAGGGATTCCCTTTATGTGAGAAACCATGCCCCTTTCTTATTGCGTAGGTACACTTACACTCTCCTACATTAATCGCTCAACCTTCGTCAATATTGCTGGCAAGTTTTAATATATGCCTACATCAATTCCACGTCCCACACTATACTGTACTGTTTTACCCCCTATACCGCCGCCCCCGGACCCCTCCGCAACTAAATAAAGATTTTAACCCCTAAACTGCCGCTCCCGGACCCCGCCGCAACTATAATAAATATATTAACCCCTAAACCGCCGCTCCAGACCCCGCCGCCACCTACATTATACCTATTAACCCCTAATCTGCTCTCCCCTATACCGCCACCACCTATATTAAAATTATTAACCCCTATCCTGCGGATCCCGGACCCTGCCGCAACTACATAAATTGTTTAACCCCTAAACCGCCGCTCCCGGACCGCGCCGCAACTAAATTAAATGTTTAACCCCTAAACCGCCGCTCCCGGACCCCGCCGCCACCTATATTAAACTTATTAACCCCTAAATCTAAGTCTAACACTAACACTAACACCCCCCTAACTTAAATATTATTTAAATAAATCTAAATACATATTACAATTATTAACTAAATTATTTCTATTTAAAACTAAATACTTACCTGTAAAATAAACCCTAAGATAGCTACAATATAACTAAAAATTATATTGTAGCTATTTTAAGATTTATTTTTATATTACAGACAACTTTGTATTTATTTTAACTAGGTACAATAGCTATTAAATAGTTAATAACTATTTAATAGCTACCTAGTTAAAATAATTACAAAATTACCTGTAAAATAAAACCTAACCTAAGTTACAAATACACCTAACACTACACTATCATTAAATTAATTAAAAAAATTAACTACAATTACCTAAAATGAAATACAATTAAATAAACTAAACTATAGTACAAAAACAAACAAACACTAAATTACAGAAAATAAAAAAATTACAAGAAGTTTAAACTAATTACACCTAATCTAAGCCCCCTAATAAAATAAAAAAGCCCCCAAAATAATAAAATGCCCTACCCTATACTAAATTACAAAGTAATCAGCTCTTTTACCAGCCCTTAAAAGGGCTTTTTGCGGGGCATTGCCCCAAAGTAATCAGCTCTTTTACCTGTAAAAAAAATACAACCCCCCAACATTACAACCCACCACCCACACACCCCTACTCTAAAACCCACCCAAACCTCCCTTAAAAAAACCTAACACTAACCCCCTGAAGATCACCCTACCTTGAGCCGTGTTCACCCAGCCGGGCCGAATTCTTCATCCAAGCGGCGTCTTCTATCTTCAATCATCTGGAGCAGAGCCATCTTCCATCCAGCCGATGCGGAGCCATCTTCTTCCAACAACGTCCTAACACAGAATGCCTGGTCCTTTAAATGACGTCATCCAAGATGGCGTCCCTCGAATTCCGATTGGCTGATGGCTGATCATAAGAAAGAATATGATATTAATCAGTTCATTACCTGTAACAGTAAAAATGTTATCTACCTTTTACGCTGTTCTTGCAATTTAATCTATATAGGACGTACCTCAAGACTTTTAAAAACCAGATTAAACGAACATATCTACAACATTGAGAAGGGATATCAAAACCATACTGTGTCTGCACACTTTGATAGAAAACACAACAGGAAGGTAGGTGATCTGGAATTCCTAGGTATCAGAAGATTAGAACACAATTGGAGGGGAGGAGATATTCAGAACAGTTTGGGTCAGTTAGAAATGAAGTGGATACACACTATGGATAGCTTCATTCCTAATGGACTAAATAAGGATTTCGAAATCCATCACTTTCTGTGAAAGTTTTTTCTATGAATGGTATATAAAAACCTCAACAAGTTGTAGAAATAAGAAGACACTAGAAATGTAATATATAATATATTAAAGCAGTGCAGTATATACCCTGTATACAAAATAGGTACACGAATATAAATGTAAGAGTGTATATACACAAAAGGGAGATTGTTATTACAATATAAGACCACTAGATGGAATACATTGTTTCCAATGGATCGAGTGGGTCTGAATATGTATATATACACGAATTGGTTACCAATATAAATATCCATACATTAGTATCTGGAATAATGAAATTAACCATTTAACATAAAAAGAAGGTAAAAAAATGTATACTTTGTAAGTGAGTAAGGATTAGATGTCTTATTTTACATTTCAAAAATATTACGATAGATGGTATTTCATAGTAACGAATCATTGTAACATGTTGTTTTATCTTAACCACTATATATATATATGCATACAAATCTATTTGGACAAATAAAAAGACCTATGATTGGTAGAATAAGTATGGTAACAACACTCTGAAAGAGATGCCCTTTTTCAAGATGGAGGGACAGACTTCAAGTTTCCATTTTTTTGTTATCAATTAGAGGTTTAAAAGGACTCATGGACATGCGCACTTTATTCCTTGAAAAAGCTGATCCAACGAAACGTACGTCGGAATTGACACTCTCTTGCGTCTCTACATCTGCTTATTCACCTGAGAGAGGAGCGGTCTTTCTGGCACTGGGATGTGGTGGTTCTAAGTGGTTAAGATTCTGCTTGTCCATCCATCTCCATCCAGGACTGGCATCTACTCTTTTGAGTAATTTTACAGCTATTATTACTCAGTTTCCATTTGTAAGAGGTGTTGTAAAAGCATTTGTGATGCTTTTAAGGCATTTTAATAAATGTTTGCTTTTATAAGATTTGCCTGAGAGTACTGTTTTCCCACCAGTATAAAGTGGGAGTGCGCATTACCCTGAGCTTGGCCATAAGCTCCAACAAATGTGAGTAATCACTCGTTAAACAAGCAGAATTGTTGCTCTATAAGTGGTTACAGAGTTACACTATGTTGCATATCTTGTTTCCTTTTCTTTGAGAACACACGGAGGACCGCAGAAGAGCAAAGAGACCTTTCTTAGAAGATTTACATATCCTTATATTTGAACTTTTTTCACAATTCACTTTGTGTATTTTATTATCACATTTATTTTGCATTATTTTTTTTCTGTTTGTGATTTTTGGTATATTTATTATATGATTGGATCAGCCAATAGAATGCGAGGTCAATTCTATTGGCTGATCCAATCAGCCAATCGGATTTTTTCTACCTTAATTCCGATTGGCTGATAGAATCCTATCAGCCAATCGGAATCAGCCTCGCCACAAATACGCTGCGGAATTCCAGTGTATTTGCGGTTGGCGGCTTGATAACTAGAGGCCACTGTCTCATTAATGAAAGATTTTTAGTTCACATTTGTACCCTCTTATGTGTATCATTAGGTGATAACAACTAAATGCTATATCATAAATGCCTGCAAATCAAGATCGATATTAAGGCCCCTGGGGACTAAATGTGTCTTATTTATGTATCCACCAGGTCTCTCTTAATTCTGTCAACCTCTGATGTGGATTCTCACCAGGGGGTACCCAATCTAAGATACAGATCTTAAGGTTCCTAGCATCGTTTGAATGATGGCACCAAAAATGTTCAGACTATGAGTCTGAACACCATTTTTAATATTTTTCAAAAGTTCATAAAAGCGTTGTTTTGTCTTTCTTTTTGTTCAACCAACCATTTTTACATTAACATATCAATAAATACACTGACAATGTAGTATTACAAAAAATACTATATTATTAACAGAAAAAAAAACTTTAGATTGATCCCAATTAAACACCTTATTGTCTTTGTGGATGTGAGTGCACATACAGTTTTTGTTCTTTAAAGAAACTATGAAAAACGTAAAGGGAGAGTCAACACCAAAATTGTTATTGTTTAAAAAGATAGATAATGCCTTTATTACCCAGCTTTGCACAATTAACATTGTTATATTTATATACTTTATAACCATTAAACCTCTAAATGTCTGCCTGTTTCTAAGCCACTAAAGGCAGCCTCTTATCACATGCTTTTTTATTAGCTTTTCACAACAGCCCATACGTTGTGGCAGACACTGCACTAATTGGATAAAATGCAAGTCAATAGATATTAAATAAAAAGTAATGTGATCAGGGGACTGTCATAAAAGGCTTAGATACAAGGTAATCAAAGAGGTAAAAAGTGTATTAATATAATAGTGTTGGTTATGTAAAACTGGGGAATGGGTAATAAAGGGATTATCTATCTTTTTAAACAATAAAACATTTTAAGTTGACTGTCCCTTTAAGAAAAACCATTATCATTTAAGACAATATTTTAATACATGCTTTAAAAATTGGGTCTTTAGTGTTCTATTAAAGTTCACTCCAGAGTGGAAATACTCTGAACAAGACTGAACTAATCAGAGGTTGCAAATACGTGTAGCCGAGTTCAGCTCAGGACCTGCAGTACATTTTATTGCACTATGGCTTGCCTATAACTAACATATTAACACATTTTTTATTGCAACTTTATGTTCCCTTCACCACTTGAGAGCAGAGGATATTAGGTTGTCATACTCTGTGGTGGCAGAATGAGGACAGACTTGAGGTGTCTTGTGACACGCACACATACAATGAGAAAGAGGCAGACGTGATTCCTCATTGCTTGTGATGCTGACAGCCCCAGCACTACTTAGAGGGACATGAGAACACTTATTTGAAAGAATGGAACCTGCAGTTTCACCTGAAGTGTTGCATGTCCATCTAAGATGTACATGATCATTGTACAAACTGTGATCACTTACAGCAGCCAATCAGAACTTATGGCCAAGGGAAGGGAGGGCTCCATCAAAGTCCCTATCTTCCCCCTATTTGACCTAAAGGAAAAAAGTGCCTCTTTGAAATTAAAGGGTCACTTCCCCCCCCCCAGGATGCAGTTGAACACTGTAAGAAACTGTGATCACCTGCCCAACAGAACACAAGAGAGAATTTCTATGGAGGGGGCTATTACATAGACCATATCTCTTCCTCTTATTTAGGGCCACATTACAAGTGGAGCACTAATTAACGCTCCCGCTCAAGCATTAACTTCACTAAAAGTTTGGCTTTTTTTTTTCCTTTTTATTAGATTTTTCAAAAGTATTAAACATCTTGAACCTTAACAACATAGATTAAAGAACATCTTACAGATAAACATGTCCAAGATAAGAAGCATTATAGAAACACAAACAATACATATAACTTAGGTGATAAACTAAAGCTACATTAACCATTTAAACCTTTGGACATGAGTGAAATTTATCCCAATAGCCTGGAATTCTATAACAGTTATACTCATCATTTCGTTAACATAGGTTTATACATCTCATAGAAACAAAAAAAGAAGAAAGAACTTATGTAGACCACAACAAGTTACTTTACAAGTAACTATCTCTGATTCAAAAACAAATACTAGCCTTTCTGCCTCTAATAAATCATTCATTAGTAGCCTTCTAACATATAATCCCATAGTGCTAATAACTATTCTCTCTACACTCATAGTCCCACTTACCACACCAAGTATTATCTATCTACCTACCACTTTTACCCTCTACCTATCCTTCCTTGCTAACCTTCTAGTTCAATGTAAACTAAACAGTGGAACATCTCCTTGTACAATATACCTTCTATTATGTTCTAAATACACGCAAAAAAAAAAAACTCTCCACCCCCACGTCCCCTTCCACTCCTACTCAGTACCTATCTCTCCGTTATCATTAAGCCATGCACTGGGGAAGAGACCTGCCAATACCTGTAATTGAACGTAGACAATATTCCTAAAAGGTTTAACTATAATGATTTGAGCCTCAGTTGGAAATGATGGGTTTTGAAGGTTGCCTTGTTCCAACGTAAATTGCGCTATTTTTAAGACCTTTCAAACTAGGCGGTGTTTTGGCTTTCCAGGATCTCAATATTATGTTGCAGCCGAAAAATATACTTAGATTAATCAACTTAGAATTTTGCAAAGTTACCTGAGGTTTAACTAAAAAAAAAATATCTATCGGCTGTATATAGTATTCCAGTTTGAGAGATACATTCAGCCAGTAGCTTACTTTAGCCCAAAATTGCACGATCCTTGGGCAAGACCAAAAGCAATGAAACAGGGCTGCCATGGTAGAGCTGCATTTAGGACAGACAATCTTTGTTTTAAACCATCCTGATAATTTGGCCGGCATTAGATAAGTCATAAGCGCTATCTTGATCTGTGATTCTCTCCATGTAGTCAACACCCAACTTTTTTCAGTAACTTTAAAAGCATTCACTATCACTTGACTATCTATCTCTAGAAAAAACTTAGACCATTTTGCAATTATATATTCCCTTTGTTCAGCAGAGGGGCCTTGATTAAGACTAAAATAAAATGGTGCTATAAAAGTTTGGCTTTTAGCGCTCATTGTATTATGAGTTAAAAGTAAACTGTTTTGGCTCTGGCACTAGCCGGACAAATGCAAAAAGCCGAACTTAGAATATTGTGAGCGTGTTCATGTATTCCCCCATAGAAGTCATTGGAACAAAAACACCCTACTCGGATGCAAACCCATTCGCATATTCTCATGTGCACTAACCCGACATCCCAACATGGAAATATTAATATTTCACATTCTAACGTTCTTCACATAGAAGAATATGTTTTATTTATTCATAAATAAATATTTCTACATATATCTGATGGTGTTTTGCACAAATATATATATATATATATATATATATATATATATATATATATATATATATATATATATATTATAGATATATACAGATAAATACCTAAATACATAAATGCTATGTACATAAATAAAACATTTATATATATATATATATATATATATATATATATATATATATATATATATATATATATATATATAAAGTTATTTTGGTACATTATATATTTATACCTATATATATAGATGATTATAGATATATACAGATATATATATATATATATATATATATATAAATATCTATTTATAAATACATAAAACATTTTCTGCCATGTACAGAATATTGGAATGTGAAATATTTACAGTAAATATACACTATAACACTTTATTAAATATGAATATTGCATTAATATGTTTTTACATGTTTTTTACTTAAAGGAACATGAAATCCATACTTTTTCTTTCATGATTTAGAAACAACATGCAATTTTAAACAACTTTCTAATTTACTTCTATTATCTAATTTGCTTCATTCTTGTGATATCCTTTGCTAAAAGTCATCTCTAGATAGGCTCAGTAGCTGCTGATTGGTGGCTGCACATAAATGCCTCATGTGATTGGCTCATCCATGTGCATTGCTATTTCTTCCACAAAGAATATCTAATGAATTGAGCCAATTAGATAACAGAAGTAAATTAGAATGTTGTTTAAAATAGTTTTCTTTGTCTGAATGATGAAAGAAAAATGTGGTGTTTAGTGTCCCTTTAAGTGCAAAATGTCTCCAATGCACGTATATATATATGTGTATATATATATATATATATATATGTGTGTGTGTGTATATATGTATTTATGTGTTTATATGTGTATATATGTCCATAAATACATATATACACATATAAATACATATGTAGACATATATTGATATATATCCATACATAACCATCTTTAGACATGTGTATGTATGTATGTATCTCAATGTTAAAGCCATCTGCCTGCCGTTTTTTTCTAACACCTGAGATCTCATATTTATATTTGAGCTTTTATAACTTATTTTTTTTTATTAGATGGTGTTATGAGTGTAACTGTACTTTGTAATGTATTTTAAAGTGTTTTGTGACACTTTTTTGTTTTGTGAAATGTTTAACCAGAACTCTGAGGACACTGTAATCATTCTAGTGTAAATGGTGTTTGCGCTCAATCCGACGAGCACAAAATCTACGATAAATCCCTTATCACTCATGCGCAAACGTTAGCGATCCACTCGTAATTTGCCCCTTAATCTTAGATTGCTACTAGATATTATATTTGCTTGGTTAGATATTTTATTATTGCTCATTTTCTGCATTATTTGCAATATCCAAAGAGAGAAAAATAATCATTATGAATTCTAATTTTCATTTATTATTGAAAAAAGGTATATAATCTTAATTTTATTTTTTTTGTTTCGGAGGGCCATGAAACATAAAGTGTGTAAAATATTTAACAAATAACCTGCTGATGTTTATGTATGCTATATAAAATTAAATACAAGATAAAAAAAAAACACATATTTTGTTTTTTCTCAAACAAAATTTAAAAAATGTATTTGCCTATAGTTTATAACTGTTTTATAAAAGCTTATAATTTGTGCTACTTAGAAAAGACAAAAGCTTCCTTCCTATGTAGGACAAGATTCTGCCGTCTCATTTACACATTCCGAAATAGGGGTTATGGAACAAGTTGCACATTTCTGTTTAATACATACCCACAGTGTTTTTGTTACCAGAACTTCCAGCCTTGGGGCTTTGAGAATAAAATAAAATAAATATCTTCAAAGCGACAGAGACTATGAATTTTTTATGGCCACTAACTAGCAAATAACTAGAGTGCAACTACCCGGCCACACCCTTCAGTTTCCCCTTTAGCAGGTGTTTATAACAAAATCAGGCAATTTCTCTGGTGTGTCTTTCATTTCATCAAAACCTGTTTACTGCATTGTGCTGTCTTTTCATTAAAGAGTGAGAATGGTGCACATCAAGAAATACGTATCTATTCTCCAGAGCCATCATTTTTCTGTTTTATTATGTGTTTTCACACTTAGGAGCAGTTATCTACTTCCTCGCCCCCCCCCCCCCCCACCCCAGCGTTTGGTGAATACTATTTTTCCAGTGTTCCATACTGGCGAGTTCCAGCTTCCTTAGAGACACAAAATGCTGTTTGCGTCACGTGTGGAGGTTGAGTGTTGTCTTATCTGTGGTGTGGAGGGACGAGGCAGCAAGTTGTGTTCTTTGCGATTTTAGCTGGGGGTCTCTGAGGATAGCAGCTTACCTATGTAGCACTGTGACCGCCTATCTTTAAATTTTATCTCTCTTCATGCAGACGTTGCCATCCTATGAGGCGCTTCTATGTTTTATTTCTGCAGTGGTGCTTGTATACAAGTGCGCTGGGCATATGGATGTAAACTCTATATATCCCTTGTCTACAACGGATGTTGATATCTTTTACTTGAGTTTTGTTTTTAAAGATAGCCCTGACATTAGAATCATTGCATAGTTTTCATTTTTTGTTATCATTTCTATCGTAAATACTGTCAGACACTAGTTGCAATAAAATAGAGATACTGTGACATGGCTCATGTGACTATCTAACACACACTGTTCATCTAAGAAAAAAAAACTTCTGAATTTCTCAAGAAAGGGAAATTCCCTTCCTTGAGGGGAAAAGGCTATCTAGTCAGAATATTGACATTTTAGCCACACGACCGTAAAGGCCTTGGCAATAAGAATTGTAGATGCTAGCCATCTATTACCTCTTAGCATGCACCAGGAGATGAAATGAGCAAGACCTTTCAGTGTATTTAAATAACTCTCTTCTTATCAAAACTCAAATTCCAAGAATGATAGATCTTGTGTGATAAGAGGCTTAAGAGAGGTCTATTGTCTAATGTTCATGTGTTAATGAAGGTGGCTGTGACTCTAGGGGTTTTCTTTTCACTATGGCAGCCTGTTTGGTTATGCACAGACCTTCCTGTTGTGTTTCTCTACATGGTTCTGTCTACACTCTAGTGGTGGTCTGAATGGGAGCTGGGTTACTCTGTCTACTGGCTACCTGACCTCAGCTTCCAGCCCAGCAGGAGTGTAATGCTGCCCTGTAATTACAAGCTTCATGAAACCATCTCTTTATATGTTCCTCCTGTCACCTCATTGAAACATGGGTCATTACAGCAAGAGGTGCTTCATTAGCAGTACAGCATTCATACATGAAAGTCCAGATGTATTTGCATGTGATGCATATAAATTAATGTCATGTGATACGTTAAGAGGTTATTAAAAGATATTTCTGTAGTCTTCACTTTTTAATAGAAACACACCTCTTTATTTCCTATGGTATTCTATTAACCTATTTACTAAATCTCACTCATCTCTACAACTTTAGTGAACAGGGTCTAAAGAATAACATAAGAATTGAGAAAATGGAGAGTTCATTCCAGTTTTAGTGAATGTAGGTATCTGAGACCATATTTGTATGAATATGTATCAGTATTTCTTTAAATTGGGGAATCAACTCCAATATTGTTTATTGTTTAAAAAGATAGATAATCCCTTTATTACCCGTTCCCCAGTTTTGCACAGCCAAGATGGTTATATTTATATACTTTTAACCTCTGTGATTACCTTGTATCTAAGCCTCTTTTGACAGCGCCCTGATCACATGGCTATTTATTTATGTATTTATTTATTATCTATTGACTTGTATTTTAGCCAATTAGGGCAGTGTCATCCACAACTCCACGGGAGAGCACAATGTTATCTATATGACCCACATGGAGTGTCTTGTTGTGAAAAGCAATTTCATGTTCTTTCAAATAGTGTGTGTCTTGTGGGTTTAAGTAGAAATGATTATTTTTTTTATAAAAATAAATAAATAAAAGTGCATGTGTTTAAGCACAAGATATATATATGCCTCTAATAGGCCATCAAGAAAGGCCTTGAGACCCCCCAAGACCCCTTGTTTTCATGCCCATAACTCCCTCTTGAAAAAAGAAAAAACCCTTATATAAGCTTTAATAGCTAGGTGATCATTGTAGCAATAATGATCACCTGGTGTTAATAAATGTATATTTAGTTGCCCCGAGGCTTATGGAAGCCCCTATGTACAGATCAAAGTTACATAACTATACCAATAGCTCCTTATTTATATGTGGATAACACCTTTTTACTATAAAGTTCAGGGAAAAAAACACACACTATTACCTTGTTTATTAAAATTTAATTTAAAAGTGGATTTTATCACTATTTTTGTTGAAGATTTCTTACATGTCATGATATATACATGAAATAATGGTATAATTTGAATCTTTTGGGTCTCCTGGAAAAAAAAAGATATATAAGATCCTAGGGCCTAAATATAAACAGCCTAACAGCTCAGCACAGGGGTGGAAACGCCTCAGCAGTTAAGGGGTTAAGTTTGAAAATGTTGCATGTTGCAGTCTTTAAAAATGGAAGAGCAAATGGCAGGCTTCCCAAGCCTAACACTGCTACACATCTGTCCGTAATTTGCAGTTTGTTATAGTTTTTGCTGAAGCCAAACGAGATATTGTTAAAACAATGATATTTGCAAGCCCTATTATCTCTAGATACAAGACTGGATTGGTTCCTGGTGGAACCTGTGGTGGGTGGGGTTTGACCATTAAAAACACAAACAAGGTGTGCATCTTTTCTAATATTTGTCTGTCTTCATATATGTAAATCTGTTGGAAGATTGCAGACATAGGGGCCGATTTATCACAGCCTGAATGGGGCCATATAATCAGGCTTGCCGGAAACAGGAGTTAAGAAGCAGCAGTTTTAAGACCGCGGCTCCTTAACTCGTAGCCTGCTCTGAGGCGGCAGATATCAATCTGCCCGATGTTGATTGACACCCCCTGCTAGCGGCCAATTGACCGCAAATCTGCAGGGGGTGGGCAATGCACAAGCAGTTCACCAGAATCATGTTGCCAGATACTTGATAAATCGTCCCCATGGTGTTTACTACCTCTTTAACATGTGGTCAGACTTTACAGGGACATGGTAAAGGATGACTTTCTGTTTAGTCTATGGTTGGTGCCATTAATGTGGGGATTACAGAGGATCTTGAGGTTATTGTGCAGTGGGGTTACAGATGGTTGCAGTTGGCAGTTAACATGGGGGATATGAGGGTTTGGGGATTTTTGTGATGGTAGGATACATTTTTTAGAAGTCATAAAAGTGGTACCCATATAACACAGGTTTGGGTGTTAAAGCAACTTAGTTAGAAACTCCAGTAGTCAGATACTACTTTTAATTAATGAGAACAAGAATTGAGCTTTCACTAAATTTAGCAGCTGCCCACTAAACTTGAGCAACTACATAGAGAAGGTGTTTCAACTTTTTCCCCTCATTTAAACAAGGGACAGTACACTGTAACTAGGGTTGCCACCCAGCCAGTATTTTACCGACACGGCCGGTATTCTTAAGGTTCATGTCAATGTAGAAAATGAAGAATAAATATTGAAAGAAAGCCATTGTCAAAATGAAACTTCTTCTGAGTGTGATGAATACTAGTTATAAACAAATGAGCTTTTAAAATCAGTCCTATCTGCTTTAGTTTTTGAGTTATGCTGTTTAATTATTTATGCAAATTTATGTTAATTAGTATGGCCGGTATTTTATTCCAAGAATGGTGGCAACCTTAACTGTAACATTGTGTTTTTAATGACTTGTTATTCCAGCTGCAGAGTATAAAATATTTGAGAAATTGCATTTTCAGGTTTATTTGTGTTTATGAATTAGCTGGTTTTGTGCTTTTAAACCACAGCCTATTGAAATGGGTTGAGCTTTCAGGTAATATCAGATCTAGTTTTGTTATCAAGAACCCTGCATATTGAGATAAATATCATTAAAATTAAAATTTGTGTTTCTAACATATTTTTAGGGACCTCTGACGAGATGTCTTATTACTTAACTATCCTGCACCCCACTGGGAGTTTAATTTCTTTTGCTGGCTGTATTTACATAGGTATGTCAATAGCCTGTACGTAAGACTAGAAACTTTCAGTATAGGTTGGAATACCACAGCTATTTCAAATGCCGAAAATTACACTACAGCAGGTAAAATGGATCATTGGGAACAATTTGAAGGGGAGAAAAAAATTAGGGTAAACTGTCCCTTTAAAGGGACATGAAACCCATTTTTTCCATGATTCAGATAGAGGACGCAATTTTAAACCACTTTCCAGTTTACTTCTATTATGAATTTTGCTCCATTCCCATAGTATCCTTTATTGCAGGAACAGCAATGCAGTACTGGGAGCTATCTGAACATATCTGTAAGCCAATGACAAGCGGTATATCTGTGCAGCCACTAATCAGCTGCTAGCTGTCAGTTCCTGAGCCTACCTAGGTATGCTTTTCAACAAATGATACCAAGAGAACAAAGAAAATTAGATAAAGTAAATTGGAAAGTTGTTTAAAATTGTATGCTCTATCTGAATAATGAAATACATTTTTGGGGGTTCATGTCCCTTTAATAGACTCTAAGGGGGCAATTTATCATGGCCAGAATGGGGCTGTATACCCCTGTTTCCGTGTGAGCCTTCAAGCTTGCTGAAAACAGGAGTTAAGAAGCAGCGGTCTTAAGACCGCTGCTCCTTAACTCGTACGCCTCCTCTGAGGTGGTGGACAGCAATCCACCTGTTCGAATACGATCGGGCTGATTGACACCCCCTTCTAGCGGCAAATCTGCAGGGGGCAGCATTGCACAAGCAGTTCACCAGAACTGCTTGTGCAATGATAAATGCCGACAGTGTATGCTGTCGGCATTTATCGATGTCTGGCAGACATGATTGCTACAGCGGATCATGTCCGCCAGACACTTGATAAATCGGCCCCTAAGTCTGAGTATGTTCTTTATGAGCAAAATATAAGTCTAAACAGACATTTTAGCTGAATATTCAATTAATCTGACTTTGTTTTAGGGTGGGTAATTTATTTAACGAAGAAAGCTATAATGAGATTTATAAATAGTAACATTTGATAGTTCCAAGTAAAGAGAGATATCTGAACAAAAGATGGAGTAGGACTAAAATGGCAGGTACCTTGGATTCCTGCAGAAGGTCTAAATGAAGTAAACCTAAAATGTATTTTCCAACTAAAAATTTGTTTAACACTGTCTTTTCGTGTGTCACACCTACTTGGTTGTATTTACATTTACTATTACTGCATTGTGTCTAATCACTTTATTTTGTTAAAACATTACTTGTTAGATTGCATATTATAGGTGGGTTGCATTCTATATAAGACCTGCACAATACATTTCCATTCTTATTGATATGATTGTTGGTAACACAGATGATTATAGTTTTAGACATTCAGAACTCAAAAATACCCAGCAGCCATCTAATGAACGGATCAACTATGGGATCAGCATCTACCAGGAATGTATTAGCAAGTAAGTGTGAAGGTAACTGTCACTACCTGTTATTATGCTATTTCTAAAAAGTGTGCTAATTTTTGGTAGAGACATTTCCTTGCCCGCTATATTTATTACTCTTCTTAACATGGTGTCAAGTGAGCATTTTTTCATTAGTTGTGCATTATGTAGAAGGACACTTTATATCATATTTGCAATAGAATTCTCATAGTAAGAATACTCTTTGCTGAGTGACACCATTTTAATGTAGTCTTGTGGTATTACTCTTGGGGGTCGATTTATGAAGCAGCGAATGCTGCTTCCGACCCACTCCTCTTCAGGTCCGCCTGAAGCGGAAGTTAAGAAGCAGCGGTCGTAAGACCACTGCTCCTTAACTCGTCCGCCACCTCTGAGGCGGCGGACAGCAATCAGCCAGATCGGATATGATCAGGTTGATTGACACCCCCTGCTAGTGGCCGATTGGCCGTGAATGTGCAGGGGGTGGCATTGCACAAGTATTTCACTAGAAATGCTTGTGCAATGATTAATGCGCCAGCATATGCTGTTAGCATTTATCGATGTGCGGCGGACATGATCAGCTACAGCAGACCATGTCCGCTCGCACTATAATAAATCGGCCTGGTGTCGGGTTAAATGGACAGTATACACAAGTTTCATTTAACTGCATGTAATAGACGCTACTACAAATAATAATATGCACAGATACTGATGTAAACATTCAGTATAAAACCTTTAAAAAACTTACTTAGAAGCTCCCAATGTAGCACTGTTGATGAGATTAGGCTGGGACACCCAGTGAAAGGAACTGAGAGCAGACGCTCCTGCCCCCACTACATATGAAAAGACTCTTTACACAAACAGAAGCAATCTGAAGTCTGTATACATCAGTATGCATCTAAAACTTTGGGGCTTGGTTATGAGTCTGAAAATCGGCACAATGTTATTTAAAAATAGGCAAAACTATACATTTTTACAAAACACCCCCATATGAGCTACAGTATATAAATGGATCATCAACAAAACATTTATGCAAAGAATAATTTAGTGAACAAAGTCCCTTTAACAAGTTACCATTTTTACATTGACTATATGTAGAGCATCATGTGACCCCCTTATTTGAAAGAGAAGAGGAGATTGAAATTTGCCACCTAAGAGGTGGCGAAAGGTTAGGGAAGCAGCGGTCTGATGCTTGTTAAATACGGACTGTAGGTTCTCATGTGAGAACCTGCAGCCGTAGTGGGGTGAAGGGGTTGATAAATCGACCCCATTGTATACTTGTGTAGATCAGTTATTGCCAATCTTTTCTGAACCAAGGCAACTTCAATGAGACAAAAAATTTCAAGGCACATCAACTTGCTTTTACTTAAAAAAAAAAAACAGAAATTGTCAAAGCATTTTATTATTGCTCTATTAATTGCATACAACTATGTGTTTAACCCTTGCAATGAAATTAAACATGAAATTAAACATATAGTTAAAGGGACATTAAACACTTTGAGATGGTAATATAAAATGATAAAATGTATATATAAAACAACTCTGCAATATACTTTCATTATTTATTTTGTCCTCTTTGCCTTTAATTCCATTCTGAAATTGTGAGCTTTTCAGTTCCTGTTAGAAATGGAAGTGCAGAACTCTGTTAAATTCAGCACAACCATTGGCTGCACACTATAATGACCTATGTATAACTGTCCCTAATTGGCCACAGCAGAGAAGGTAACACAAGTTACAACATGGCAGCTCCCAGTGTTTTATAGACACTAAAACTTTACTCTTATTTTGTCACTTTTTAAACAACTAATGAAACTTTAAAAAATACATCTACATGTTAGTCATGGACTAATATTTTCTTTGAATGCATCATTCTATCTAGCATGTATTTAGTGTTTAATGTCCCTTTAAAGTCAGCTCCAGAGCAGCAATGTACTACTGGGAGCTAGCTGAACACATCAGGTGAGACAATGACAAGAGACATGTGTGCAGCTACCAATCACCAGGTAGCTCCCAGTAGTGCATTGCTGAGGCTGAGGAAATGCACATAGGCTTTTCAACAAAGGATACCAAAAGAACAAAGTAAATTTGTGTATCTTAAAATGACGTGCAATATCCGAATCATGATAAACTCTGCAGTTGTTTCCTCTTTAGATGGGTTATAAAAATATTGTTAACCCCTGATTTTATCTGACACTGAAGTTGCTTTGTCTTTATAATTCATTAATACATGTAGCTCACCTGTGTTCAGCAACACGTGCAAATGAATTTTAAACACATAAGAATGACATAGGGGTTAGTATTTCTAGGAATATTGTAACCAAAAGTCACAGGGATTAGTAATAATATGAAGGTTGTACCTCTCTAAGCCAGCACACATTCTAGTTACGTTAAACTCTGAGTAATCATACTAACAATTACCCTTTAAGTGTCTAACATACCACAAATCTCCCAGTAATTTTAACTCATTGCTACCTCTTGCAAGTGGTATTATCAGAATGGGTAGAAGCATACGTCATCTAAACCAGCGGTCGCCAACCAGTGGTCCGTGGTGTCACCCCTATCACGCCGCAACTCCCTACAGTGCATCTGTAAAAACCGACGGAGGAGTTAAATTACAATCTCCCTACACACGCTGCATAGTACTGCGCAACTTGCGTAGCTAGATTGTATTTTTAACTCCTCTCGCCCCACGCGCTGCTCAGAAGAAGATGCTTCCATTCTAAAGCCAGCAGAGGTTGGTACAGTCTTGGCTTTAAATAGTGGAATTAAAGTATATAAAAAAAGAAAATTCTCTATTATATTTCTTTTATTTTCTTCCCTTTACCTGTCTTTTTAGTAGTTTTCCTAATTCCTTCAGATGGACTTACATCACTGTTTGTCTTCCTCCCTTCCATCTTCTTTTTTTTATTAAAGGGGCATGAAACCACATTTTTTTCTTCCATGATTTAGAAAGAGCATGCAATTTGAAACAACTTTCTAATTTACTTATATTATCTAATTTGCTTCATTCTCTTGATATACTTTGCTGAAAAGCACATCTAGATAGGATCAAGAGCTGCTGATTGGTTGCTGCACATAGATGCCTCGTGTGATTGGCTCAACCATGTGCACTGCTACTTCTTTGACAAAGTATATCTAAAGAATGAAGCAAATTAGATAATAGAAGTAAATTGGAATGTCGTTTAAAATTGTATCCTCTACTTGAATCATGACAGAACATTTTGGGGTTTAATGTCCCTTTAAATATTAATAATTTTTCATTCTGATAATTGTATTCCACCTGAATTCCAGTAATTGCCATCCAGCAAATCAGCCATATCCCACCAGTATTATAGTAATTGCCAGTGACATCAGTCACATCCATATTGAGAGCTTTCTAATATAAACTTAATTTATAACTCCAATGTCTGTCCATGACCATAAGTCGTTTTGAATAATTCCTAACTGGGGAGGTAACTTGGAAGTCCTGTGGTCCTTTTAAACATTATTCATTTTTTTCTCCACTTTCTGCCTCTCTGTTTCCAGCTCAAAAGTTGGCACTCACCCTTCATCTGTCATTTGGAAGTATTCTCTCAGTTCTGTCATTCAGTTAGTTAATTCCAAAAAAATAATTCTTAAAAATGTGTAAATATATGCATAACGTAAACTTAGCTATGATTATACTAGTTATGTACAGTATGTGTGTGTATGTATGTATGTATGTATATATATATACACACACACACATTATAGAAGTTTTTACCTTTTTAAAAAAAATACATGTTAGTGGTCCACGGGATTCAAAATTGTGAGTTTAGTGGTCCCTGAGGTCTGAAAGGGTGACGACCCCTGATCTAAACAACTCCACAACTACAGTGTAAGTGCATTACCATTGCTGGACAGCAGAACTGCAAACAAATATATATTATTCAAAAATACCTCCCATTGTGTAAGGGCTATCGCAGTATCGCTGCTCCTATACCATGCGGCTAATCCGGCTGGCTATGCCAAGGCATATTTATATGACACTGGCACCTAATCTATACCGGGATACAATCTGCTAGCTGCAATAGATTGACATAAAAGTAAAGGACATTGGTCATCATAGTGGAATAAAATAGCATTTAATTCCTGGTTAACCCTTTATTTGCCACAATACAATACCATAAAATAGTGACTGAATAATTATCTGTTTTGTTTTTTTATCCCAAATCAACTTGCAGTAGAGACATTTGATATATTTAGCCCATACTGCACATAGATTATAGTTAATATATCATGCAAGCGGATATGGTGAGTAGATGCTTTTTCTGCACAAGGGGGTTAGTGACAGATATCCCACTCAGACTCAGGACGAAGGCTGCCCTTGGCTATACAGTACAGGCAAGCTTGGTTAACACTATAATATGGTCAGTAGAAAAAGGGTTTAAGATGGCTTCTGGGCAACTCACAGTGCCACCATGCTTATGTAAAACATAAACATTGCCAAGAGCTGGGGCTTTACATTCTCTAGGGAATAAGAGAGGGAGGTAAGGCTAGAATGGTTTAAGTGGTGGCACATGGGATCTTATTATTACTGTCTCTCCCCAGACTCCAAATGTGTGTTCATGCCCTCTTGTTCCTAAACATGCCCAAGTGAGTTTATGACATTGCAAATTCCCCTTTCCTGTATTTACTGGTAATGATGAAACAGACTGTACAGAGCATGTCTAGGGTAATTTATCTGCCCTCTGAAACTTTAGAGTTAATTGTTAAGATGAATTTGCATCTGAGTTAAACCATTTCATTTGTAACTTGGGGCGCGATCCGATATCGATCGCAGTTTGCGGCGCAAGCGAGGGAACCGGCGTCGCCCGCAGTTTCAGCTCGCAACTCGAGCTATCCCATATAGGTCGCCGTCAGATGCTAACGTGCCGTAAGTCTCACAAACCAGCGATGTCCAGAAATCTGCGTAAGTACAAATTTCTGGCGTCGCCAGTGACTTGCGCCACGTTAGAATCTGCCGGCGCCTATAAAACCTGACTAAAGTCTAAAACACCCGCACTGTCTAACACGCCTCCCTAACATAGCCCGCACTGTCTAACACGCCTCCCTAACATAGCCCGCACTGTCTAACACGCCTCCCTAACATAGCCCGCACTGTCTAACCCTCTATCCGCTATCCCCCCTCACTAGCCTAACAATAAAAATGCTATTAACCCCTAAACCGCCGCTCCTTTACCCCGCCGCAACCTAATAAAATTATTAACCCCTAAACCGCCGCTCCCGTACCCCGCCGCCAGCTATATTATATCTATAACCCCCTAAAGTGAGCCCCTAACACCGCCGCCATCTATATTAAAATTATTAACCCCTAATCTAAGCCCCTTACACCGCCGCCATCTCTATTAAAATGATTAACCCCTAATTTAATCTACCTACCCCGCCGCCAGCTATATTATCTATATTAACCCTAAGTATATTATAGTTAATATAGGTATTACATTATATATATTAACTATATTAACCCTAATTATATTAGGGTTAATATAGTTAATATAGTTACTATAGTATTTATATTAACTATATTAACTCTATCTAACCCTAACACCCCTAACTAAATTTATATTAAATTAATCTAATTAATTTATAAACTAAAATATTCCTATTTAAATCTAAATACTTACCTATAAAATAAACCCTAAGATAGCTACAATATAATTAATAATTACATTATAGCTATGTTAGGGTTAATATTTATTTTACAGGTAAATAGTTAATTATTTTAACTAGGTATAATAGATATTAAATAGTTATTAACTATTTAAAATCTACCTAGTTAAAATAATTACCCAATTACCTGTAAAATAAATCCTAACCTAAGTTACAAATACACCTACACTATCAATAAATTTAATAAACTACTAACATCTATCTAAAAATACAATTAAATTAACTAAACTAAATTACAAAAAAAAACAAACACTAAATTACAAAAAATAAAAAAAAGATTACAAGATTTTTAAGCTAATTACACCTATTCTAAGCCCCCTAATAAAATAATAAACCCCCAAAATAACAAAAATTCCCTGCCCTATTCTAAATTAAACAAATTTCAAAGCTCTTTACCTTACCAGCCCTTAAAAGGGCCTTTTGTGGGGCATGCCCCAAAGAATTCAGCTCTTTTGCATTCAACAAATACAATCACCCCCCCCCCCCCATTACAACCCACCACCCACATACCCCTATTCTAAACCCACCCAAACCCCCCTTAAAAAATCCTAACACTACCCCCCTGAAGATCTCCCTACCTTGTCTTCACCACACCGGGCCGAACTCCTGATCCGATCCGGGTGATGTCGTCCTCCAAGCGGCAAAGAAGAAATCTTCCTCCGGCGATGTCATCCTCCAAGCGGCAAAGAAGAAATCTTCCTCCGGCGACGTCTTCCTCCAAGCGGCAGCAAAGTCTTCATTCTTCCGGCGGCATCTTCAATCTTCTTTCTTCGCTCCGCCGCCGCGGAGCATCCATCCCGGCCGACTGCTAAACTTGGAATGAGGTACCTTTAAATGACGTCATCCAAGATGGCGTCCGCCGAATTCCGATTGGCTGATAGGATTCTATCAGCCAATCGGAATTAAGTTAAAAAAATCTGATTGGCTGATTGAATCAGCCAATCAGATTCAAGTTCAATCCGATTGGCTGATCCAATCAGCCAATCAGATTGAGCTCGCATTCTATTGGCTGTTCCGATCAGCCAATAGAATGCGAGCTCAATCTGATTGGCTGATTGGATCAGCCAATCGGATTGAACTTGAATCTGATTGGCTGATTCAATCAGCCAATCAGATTTTTTTAACTTAATTCCGATTGGCTGATAGAATCCTATCAGCCAATCGGAATTCGGCGGACGCCATCTTGGATGACGTCATTTAAAGGTACCTCATTCCAAGTTTAGCAGTCGGCCGGGATGGATGCTCCGCGGCGGCGGAGCGAAGAAAGAAGATTGAAGATGCCGCCGGAAGAATGAAGACTTTGCTGCCGCTTGGAGGAAGACGTCGCCGGAGGAAGATTTCTTCTTTGCCGCTTGGAGGATGACATCGCCGGAGGAAGATTTCTTCTTTGCCGCTTGGAGGACGACATCACCCGGATCGGATCAGGAGTTCGGCCCGGTGTGGTGAAGACAAGGTAGGGAGATCTTCAGGGGGGTAGTGTTAGGATTTTTTAAGGGGGGTTTGGGTGGGTTTAGAATAGGGGTATGTGGGTGGTGGGTTGTAATGGGGGGGGGGGGGGTGATTGTATTTGTTGAATGCAAAAGAGCTGAATTCTTTGGGGCATGCCCCACAAAAGGCCCTTTTAAGGGCTGGTAAGGTAAAGAGCTTTGAAATTTGTTTAATTTAGAATAGGGCAGGGAATTTTTGTTATTTTGGGGGTTTATTATTTTATTAGGGGGCTTAGAATAGGTGTAATTAGCTTAAAAATCTTGTAATCTTTTTTTTATTTTTTGTAATTTAGTGTTTGTTTTTTTTTGTAATTTAGTTTAGTTAATTTAATTGTATTTTTAGATAGATGTTAGTAGTTTATTAAATTTATTGATAGTGTAGGTGTATTTGTAACTTAGGTTAGGATTTATTTTACAGGTAATTGGGTAATTATTTTAACTAGGTAGATTTTAAATAGTTAATAACTATTTAATATCTATTATACCTAGTTAAAATAATTAACTATTTACCTGTAAAATAAATATTAACCCTAACATAGCTATAATGTAATTATTAATTATATTGTAGCTATCTTAGGGTTTATTTTATAGGTAAGTATTTAGATTTAAATAGGAATATTTTAGTTTATAAATTAATTAGATTAATTTAATATAAATTTAGTTAGGGGTGTTAGGGTTAGATAGAGTTAATATAGTTAATATAAATACTATAGTAACTATATTAACTATATTAACCCTAATATAATTAGGGTTAATATAGTTAATATATATAATGTAATAACTATATTAACTATAATATACTTAGGGTTAATATAGATAACATAGCTGGCGGCGGGGTAGGTAGATTAAATTAGGGGTTAATAATTTTTATATAGGTGGCGGCGGTGTAAGGGGTCAGATTACGGGATAGATAAGGTAGATGGCGGCGGTTTTAGGGGCTCACAGTAGGGGGTTAGTTTATGTAGATGGCGGCGGGGTCCGGGAGCGGCGTTTTAGGGGGTAATAACTTTATTAGGGATTTGGGGGGGGGGGATCGCGGTTGACAGGGAGATAGACATTGCGCATGCGTTAGGTGTTAGGTTTATTTTAGAAGATCGCGGTTGACAGGGAGATAGACATTGCGCATGCGTTAGGTGTTAGGTTTATTTTAGCAGCTAGTTTAGGGAGTTACGGGGCTCCAATAGTCAGCGTAAGGCTTCTTACGGCTGCTTTTTGTGGCGAGGTGAAAATGGAGTAAGTTTTCTCCATTTTCGCCACGTAAGTCCTTACGCTGCATATTGGATACCAAACTGCGCGGGTTTGGTATACCTGCCTATGGCCCAAAAAACTGCGGGCGACGGCAGAAATATACGCGCGTAACTTCTAGCTTACGCCGTATATAGGATACCAAATCCGCGCAATTCTTGGCGTCGCCGGCTTTTGCGGGCGACGATTTTTATCGGATCGACCCCCTGGTATCTAAGTGTATACTTTACATAAATGATTGTATTTGGTTCCAATTTACTTCTTCCAGTTTTGGTTCGGCTGAAATCTGTATTTTCATAGCATTGTAAATCATTTATAATAGAAAGGAGGGCAGCATATTTTTTCCATTTTAAACTTAAAAATAAAAAAAACCAAGGAATTGGAAGTCACAGTTTGTAATTCCTTAATATATCTCTTTCAGTTTTTGTGTTTCATCTAAAAGAGAGCAATTCAAAAATGTATTTATTTATTTATTTTTGATAAATGGAATAAACTAACACCTAGATTACAAGTTTTGCGTTAACAGGGGTGCGGTGCTAACAAGCAGTTTATGCTCACTGCTCACCTACAGACAGTGCTGGTATTACAGGTTTTTACAAACCCGGCGTTAGCCGCAGAAAAGTGAGCGGAGAGCAAAATTTAGCTCCACATCTCACCTCAATACCAGCGCTGCTTACGGTAGCGGTGAGCTGGCTAAACGTGCTTGTGCACAATTTCCCCATAGGAATCAATGGGGGAGAGCCGGCTGAAAAAAAACCTAACACCTGCAAAAAAGCAGCGTAAAGCTCCTAACGCAGCCCCATTGATTCCTATGAGGAAAATACATTTCTGACTACACCTAACACCCTAACATGAACCTCGAGTCTAAACACCCCTAATATTACACTTATTAACCCCTACTCTGCCGCCCCCAACATCCCCGACACCTGCATTATATTATTAACCCCTAATCTGCTGCTCCGGACACTGCCGCCACCTACATTATACTTATGAACCCCTAATCTGATGCCCCCAACATCGCCGACACCTACATTATATTTATTAACCCCCTAATTTGCCGCCCCCATTGTCGCCGACACCTACCTACATTTATTAACCCCTAATCTGCCGCCCCAACGTCGCCGCCACTATATTAAATGTATTAAAGGGACACTAAACCCCAAAATTTTCTTTCATGATTCAGGTAGAGAACACAATTTTAAATAACATTCCAATTTATTTATATTATCTAATTTGCTTAATTATTTAGCTATTCATTGTTGAAGAAATAGCAATGCACATGGGTGAGCCAATCATATGCAGCCACCAATCAGAAGCTACTGAGCATATCTAGATATGCTTTTCAGCAAAGGATATCATGGGAATGAAGCAAATTAGATAATAGAAGTAAATTAGAAAGTTATTTAAAATTGCATGCACTTTCTAAATCATGAAAGAAAAAATTTCGGTTTCATGTCCCTTTAACCCCTAAACCTAAGTATAACCATTAACCTAACCCCCCCCCCCCTAACTGAAATAAAATTTTAATAAATCTAAATAAAATTACTATCATTAACTAAATTATTCCTATTTAAAACTAAATACTTACCTGTAAAATAAACCCTAAGATAGCTACAATATAACTAATAGTTACATTGTAGCTAGCTTAGGGTTTATTTTTATTTTACAGGCAACTTTGTATTTATTTTAACTAGGTAAAATAGTTATTAACTATTTAATAACTACCTAGTTAAAATAAAGACAAATATACCTGTAAAATAAAACCTAACCTATGTTACAATTACACCTAACACTACACTATAATTAAATTAATTACCTAAACTAATTAATTACAATTTAAAAAAATTATCTAAAGTACGAAAAAAAAAACTAAATTACAGAAAATAATAAAATAATTACAAGAATTTTAAACTAATTACACCTACTCTAGTCCCCCTAACAAAATAAAAAAGCCCCCCAAAATAAAAAAAAGCCCTACCCTACACTAAATTACAAATAGCCCTTAAAAGGGCCTTTTGTGGGCATTGCCCCAAAGTAATCAGCTCTTTTACCACTACCACTATTTGGCCGCTATGTTAAATCATTTAAAAAAAAATGTTAACTTTTTCACACAACTACTGCAGTCATAAGACAGATGGTTGTAAAAGTTTCTCTTGGATCCCCATTGTTTTTTTGGCAATTAGAAGGCTGCTAATTGCAGCTGCATACCACACTTCTGAAATTCCCTGCAGTGGAGGGGTTAATAAGATAGCTTGTAAGTATAATGTTTGCTTTAGTACAGGAAAATACCCTCCCACCCCCAATCTCTCCCAAATAGCTTTCTCCATCCCACACTGGTCACTACCATGTCACTACCATCTTATCGACCCCAAAAGAAGATCATTACAGACAGTAATGCAGACATTGTCACTGTCTGTTACAATCGTGTAATCTGGCTTCATATGGTAAGGAAGCATGATCAGAGCACTCTGGACGTAGGTACTACTTCAACACAGTACGCTGAGAAAAGTACTGTGTGATATAGTACCTATGTCCATTTGTCGCAAAGGGTTAAATATCAGTTTCAAATGCAGCTGATGTCTTCTTCAAACAAATCTGTGCTGGCAATTTATTTTTAATTTCCCAAATTTATTTTCGGTGAATGTTGGTTTTACTTACATCCTCTTTAACCATTGCTGTTATGGAAATTTCTCTTGTAAGTGTCTGTAAGTTTTTGTCATTTCTTAACTGGAACTCTATAATGTATGCAACATTGCTAAATTCTTTTCTAATATTGTGTTCGTTGAGATAGTCATTTTACGTTTAGCAAAGCATTTAGACACCTCCAAGCACATTCATCACAAGCAAAATTGTAACTAACTTGTCAGCATGGTCTGCAAGTTGTTTTGTGGAATAAGTAAGAAACGTAAACGCTGTTCAGTTGAAGTGCTTAGCTTTCTGCCTTGTGCCAGTCGCACCATTTGTGATAACAATAGTAAGGTGGCATATCTGACTTCTCACTTCAATCATCATGTCCCCAACAGATGTGCATTAACTCAAAAACTTTCCACAGCTGAAACAGTAAAACATTGTTGCCAAAATAGTAAAGACAATGTGCAGAGAGTTTGAGTGGAGCTAGCATCATGCAGACAACTGATTAATATTTCCTATGAGACACTCTTGAATAGCAGTTTATTGCAGGAGGAAAGGTTGTGGTGTTTCATGGCTGCAGAAAGGTTAAAGCAACAAAGGAACGAACACCACACGTGTAGTTACCAGTTGTCACTATAGCAGTTGTTTCTTAATGGCTAATTGTTTGCACAGATAACCAAGACGCTGCAAGTTTGTATGTTTGGTAGGTTATTTCTTCACGCAAACATTCTGTTCTCATTTGTATGGAACTGAACACGTTGTGTTCTAGCTGTACTTATGTGTGTTTTGTTGTGACTAATGTAACTTTGCAGTGTCAGCTACAACTAATTTGAAGCAGTATTGGTCAGATTTCTTGTTTAGTTTTGTTTTTAATACAAGAATAAGTGAAACCATAACAGGTTTAATCTGTTCTTACACTCAGAAATAACTAGTTCTTTACCTAGAGGTATGACAGAATAAGACCTTTATATACAAAAAAAGTGCTGTTAAAGTTAAACTGTGTTATTCTCTAGAAGGTGTAGCCAACATTTACCTTGGAATCTAGCAGAAGTGCTAACCAGAGTGTTTGGAACATTATGGAGCCTATTTATTAAATGTCTTGCGGACCTGATCTGACAGTGCAGATCAGGTCCGCAAGACCCCGCTGCATGCGGAGAGCAATACGCTCTCCGCATTTAACATTGCACCAACAGCTCACAAGAGCTGCTGGTGCAACACCGCCACCTGCTGACTCGCGGCCAATTAGCAGGGAGGTGTCAATCAACCCGATCGAGTATGATCGGGTTGATTGACACCTCCCTGCTAATTGGCCGGGTTGATTTCCGGCGATTCCTGTCCGCCTCATAAGAGCAGGCGGACAGGGTTATGGAGCAGCGGTCTTTAGACCTGAAGACTCACCGGAAACACGGGCCCACAAGCTCCGTTCGGAGCTTGATAAATGGGCTCCTATGTGTGCATGTCCCAAAGGTGCCAGATCACATATTAAAAACAGCACACGTGTAACTAAAAAACGCCAATTCTGTCTCACTAAAGTCTGTAGTGAAGGGTTTCATCAGGGTGGTGCATTGCACTTGGTGTTTTTTTACATTAAAAATAAAAGGCCATAATTATAAAAAAAAATGACATGCTGTAGTTCATTATCGACCCTGCACTGGGATTAAACACACCGTAGAAATATGATTCGGGACCCGTAGAGCACTGCTGGTCTCGAGCAGAAACCGCTGCTGATCCAAATCCAATCAACAGTGCTAGTTATACATCTGAGTCGCATGTTTAGCATCCACTCAGGGCCAGCAGTGCTTTGCACACAGCAGTGCAGGGTCGATACTCTTAAAATCACATGCTCTAACACATTGTAATTTTTAAAATACAATGGCCCTTGACATTTGAAGATTTTATTATTTGCAACTTTTTTTTTTCAAAACGAGAGTGACACTGAGCAACAAGCAGCATACTAAGAAAAATAAACACCTCTTTATGTTCATGTACAGTGTGGGAATCATTGTTACACAGATATTTGCTGACCTTGGTAACGGTCGATTGACTGTCTGGCCCCACACTGTACGTGAGCTGTGAAAGTGTTTATCTTTTTATTGGTATACTGCTTGTTGTTCATTCAGCAGCGGGTTCTGCTTGAGATCAGTAGTACACTGCAGGTCTTCCTGAGTAGAACTTCTACTGTGTGTTTAACCCCTTTGTGAGAATTAAAACAGATAGGAGTGCAGGGTCACTAGTCTTAAAGTTACATAATGTCATTTTTAAATTAATATGGCCCTTTAAATAACTGCAAAAAAACACCTTAGAACATCTGTTCTTATTTTTCAACTTTAATCTACATTTTTAGTACAGATAGAAAACCCTTTATCCAAACTGCTTGGAACTGGAAAAGGTTTAGATTTCGGAATAATTTGGATTTTGGAACATTTGTATCTGCAATATGGGAGAGTTTGGAGAGGAGATTGGAACTCAGTGTAAATAACAATATCTTATGTCATTTAGGCAATAATTAAATTAAAGGTAGCTTCATATCATTGTTAATACTTTTGTATACAAAGCGCCCTCATAAAGATAATATTTATTATTTGAAATATAGACTATTATTTGCATTATGAAAAGACACAATCCAAACCAAAGACACAAGCAGAGAAGATTGCAACTTACAGGCAGGAAAATACTCATTTTTGGTAATATTTAATAAAATGTTAATTCAAAAGTTTGTATTTTGCATTTTGGAATTCCGGATTTGGTGGATTTGTATCTGTATAAGACTTTTGTTTAGCTTATTTTAAGGTATACAAAGAATTAATGTGTGAATCAAGGCCATTATGTATGTTTCAAATCTAACATTATTTTGATTACTACAACCCAGATAAATGGCTTATTTACAACTCAATCTATCACGTACCACAGAAGTGCTACTTTACAAAAGCTACTTATATACCTTTTAACTTTAGACCGTTACACTGTTATGCAAAATAGCATTAGACATTCATTTGCAGTAAATTATTTTTCTGCTGATATTTAATATGTTTTGCCAAATGTTTGAACATTAGGGGCGCGATTACATATATGGCGCAGGCTTCAGCGCAAGCGCTACAACCCACACGGCCCGTAATTTCACCTTGCACATCAGGCTATTACATATATGGCGCCAGCAGCTCATAAAGTGCCGTAAGTCAGATAAACTAGCGATGTCCAGAAATGAGCGTAAATACAAATTTCTGGAGTCGCCAGTGACTTACGGCACTTTAGAAACTGCCGGCGCCTAAGAAAAGTAAAGAAAATAACAAATCTCCAGTAAAAGTCTAACACGCCTCCCAAAAATAAGCCTGACACGTATAAACCCCTATATCCGCAATCCCCCCCTCTAACTACTATTAATAAATGTATTAACCCCTAGACCGACAACCCCCCACAATGCAATAAGCCTAATCCGCCATCAAACCCACACCGCAAGTAATGATTAAATTATTAACCCCTAAATCCGCCAACCCCAACATCGCAAACTACCTATTAAAACTATTAACCCTTAACCCGCCATTAACCCTCAACACAATAAACCCATTAAAACTATTAACCCCTAAACCGCCAAAGCCCACAATGCAATAAACCTATTAAAGTATTAACCCCTAAACCGCCAAAGCCCACAACGCAATAAACCTATTAAAGTATTAACCCCTAAACCGCCAAAGCCCACAATGCAATAAACCTAACCCCTAACATAACACCCCCTAAATGAACCCAAATTACCTTCTATTCAAATCAACCAATAGAATTTCAGTAGCTCTCATCCTATTGGCTGATTTGAATTTGAAGGCTCAAAGCAGCCAATAGGAATTCAAGGGACACCATTTTTAATCACGTACCTTGAATACCTATTCAGTGTACGGCGGAGATCGTATGAAGAGGATCGTCCACGCTCCATGGTCGCCGATCTTCAGTTCCAGGCTCGCCGGTCTTCAGTTCCAGGGTCGCCAATCTTCAGCTCTGCGGTTATCGGTCTTCAGCTCCGCCCTCCGCTCCGCGCCGGCTGGTTCCTGGAAGAAGAAAGAAGAGGTTGCCGCTTGGAAAAAGACTTCACTGCCTGGAACAGGACATTCTCCGCCGGACTTCAGGACAGGTGAGGACCGCTTGGGGGTTAGACTTAGGGTTTTTTAAGGGGTTTTTGGGGGGGTTTATTTTATTTAGATATTATGGGCAGTAAAAGAGCTGAATGCCCTTTTAAGGGCAATGCCCAACAAATGCCCTTTTCAGGGCAATGGGTAGTTTAGGGTTTTTAGTGTTAGGTTATTTTATTTGGGGGGTGTTAGGTGTGCCCTTCAGGGGGTAAGTGTCAGTGCAGGCCAAAGCCTGGGGCCTAGTGTACCACCTGAGGCATATGTAGATTACCTGATAAGGGCCCCTTAGAATGACTCAGACCACGCAGCATTATGATCGAAAGCCAATTCTGTTTATTGCACAGTGCAAGCCTTTCTTATAGTAACATACAGGGTTAAGGGAATGACACGTTAGGACCGCGTCATCTCGTACCATATTTCATGAACAACAGAAGCTTACAAAAATACATGAGAAAAAGAGGAGTATGAAGGAGTGTTTCTTATGACAGTAGCAAAAATATATCTGTGCGCATATTTCAGCCTAAAGCAAGGTCGTTTGGCCATCTTACCTAGATAACAGACTTCCAGGCGCCTTGCCAGGAACATTTGCAAGGCCAGTAATACTAATACAATTCTTACTAACATATGCATAGTTCTCACTACATAATAACTGCTATAATAAAGTCTATTCATTACAAAATGGATGTTATTATCACAAGATGGCTGCGGGGAACAAGATGGCTGCAGTCAGGTTCATATTACCCCTAACATACCATCCTTTTATTCTAACAGAATAACATAAAAATAGACAGGCATAGAAAATTAGTAAAGCCTTATATTATGGTAACAGAACTCTATAAGAATACTAAAGAGAAAAATATTCGCATGTCGTGATATACTTTTATAGGCTAATTGTCACTGCATATAGGTACAGTCCCTCCAATACCTTCCATCTATCCTCCAGCCTTCCCAGAACTACCGGTCTACCAGCACAGAGACCCAACCAGCCCCCATCTACCCCCAAACAACGCTGCATCATCTATCTCTCCACCTGCATTGCTAGCACCCCCCAATATGTCCAACAGTTCCTTTTCCACAGTAAAGCATGACATAGCAACAGCACAACTGTCTCTAGGTGGCCTCTGAATACTTTAAGAACAGTCTTTGTCCATTTGAGAGCGCTGCACCTTGACACTTTGCTATAATACTGTTCTCCAACAGTTCATTTGCAGTAGGGGTGCTTATCCACGGTTCTTCCGCAGGGAGATACTGGAAATCTGATGGTTTGTTCATGGGGTAGACAAGGCAACCAGTGGATACCCATGGCAAGCAGACACTCGAGTCACAGGGAGTCTAGGAAGCAAACAGAAACAGTACAGGATGAGTACACACCGCAATACAATCACAATTATGTCCAAATAAAACGTCACTTTTATCCTATGTCATTAAAAATCAAACAAAACATTGTTGATATATAATACAACTTAAATACATTGACATTTCTCAGAGAATAATTTACAACTTCTCTATATCACTTTGAACTTCTAAAAAATAAAAGAACCTTGTGTTGCTTTATTCTGGATGGCTGCTATCTATAATGCTTATAATTCTCCAACCATGATCCTAATATTCAACAATCTCATCTGATATAAACACTACTAGTTTACTAATTATTTTATGCAACCTAAATTCTCTCACACTCCTATATGAGGAAAGCATACAAACAGAACATCATTTAAAACTACAAGCTCTTTTAAAGGTAAACACATCTTGATGGTAAGAATTACTCTCTTTGAAAAACATCAGGAATGACCAAATTCACTTTGCAGATACCATACTAATTAAAAAAAGGGAAAAAATACCTTTGCTTTCATAAACTATAATTATGCTATTCCCTGAACAAACATTTCTCTGTATATTTACTATAAACTTCTAGCTTAGACGTGTCCTCCTTATGTTCTAAAGGGTGAAGGGTCTAAAATATTATGCTATGTTGCAGCATTTTCCTTAAACCTATTTTCTATACTCAGTGGGCCATTCAATAGAGTACAATACTGCGAAGTTCACAGTTACACTTATCTAAAGGGTTACTTTGTTACGCACATAAACTACCATGTGCACTAATACCAATGAAGCATATGATTTCTTAGACCAAATATGATCAATAAAAATAAAACAAATACAAGAAAATACAAAACAAGCAATATAAGGAATGGAGTTAAAACAATACTCCCCTAATTTAATTGGTTGATCCTGTAACAGCATAACAGGACTTCCATATCGAGCGGTAAGGCACAGTCCAGAGAAGGATAGTCTTTATGTCCTGAAGACACACATCAGAGAAAACAGTCATGGATTACCCAGAGTCCAGTTCTGGGGCTGGTACCAGCATGCAAAGCAAAGAATGGATCCAAAGATAGTTCAGTAACTTTTTTTTTACTGCAGTATGATGGTTAAAACAAGCTTGACAAAAGGTCTTTCATCTTTATCTTTTCTTTCTTTAAAGGTTTAGTTGCTTTCAATCTTTAATCTTTTGAAGAGTGCACTTATGGAATTTTGCCTGTACAGATTTTACCTAAATATGGAAACTCAAAAATAATTCAGTTAGTGTGTTTCAATCTCTGAAGACAGCATACTCTCATCCTGCAAATACAAATATAGTGTTAAGAACCACATAGAAAAATAAAACATTTTAGGCATCTGAAATTAACACAATAACATTGTACGAGGAGATTCAAAACGTTGTAGGTTCACCTCCTAAAAATAATCTCCTCCATTACATAAAGATATTCATCAATACTCATCAATACTTCCCCCATGTTTGCGTGAAACATCTCATGTGACACGCAAACACAAGATAACAAGAAACTAAACGATAAATCATGCACTCCACTCATGCAGAGACAATTCTCAATAGCAAGCAAAATGAAATACACTTCACAATTCAATATGCTGTCCACAAAAGAGAAAAACATAACAAACAATGAAAACCAATCGTTCTTGTCTTACACAAAACGAAACATTAGCTGCTGACACAAATTTCAAACAACCACAATTAACATAGGCCTAGATTTAGAGTTCGGCGGTAGCCGTCAAAACCAGCGTTAGAGGCTCCTAACGCTGGTTTTGGCCGCCCGCTGGTATTTGGAGTCAGTGATTAAAGGGTCTAACGCTCACTTTACAGCCGCGACTTTTCCATACCGCAGATCCCCCTACGCCATTTGCGTAGCCTATCTTTTCAATGGGATCTTCCTAACGCCGGTATTTAGAGTCGTTTCTGCAGTGAGCGTTAGAGCTCTAACGACAAGATTCCAGCCGCCTGAAAATAGCAGGAGTTAAGAGCTTTCTGGCTAACGCCGGTTTATAAAGCTCTTAACTACTGTACCCTAAAGTACACTAACACCCATAAACTACCTATGTACCCCTAAACCGAGGTCCCCCCACATCGCCGCCACTCAATTAAAATTTTTAACCCCTAATCTGCCGACCGCCACCTACGTTATACTTATGTACCCCTAATCTGCTGCCCCTAACACCGCCGACCCCTGTATTATATCTATTAACCCCTAACTTGCCCCCCACAACGTCGCCGCAAGCTACTTAAAATAATTAACCCCTAATCTTCCGACCGCAAATCGCCGCCACCTACGTTATCCCTATGTACCCCTAATCTGCTACCCCTAACATCGCCGACCCCTATGTTATATTTATTAACCCCTAATCTGCCCCCCTCAACGTCGCCGACACCTACCTACACTTATTAACCCCTAATCTGCCGAGCGGACCTGAGCGCTACTATAATAAAGTTATTAACCCCTAATCCGCCTCACTAACCCTATCATAAATAGTATTAACCCCTAATCTGCCCTCCCTAACATCGCCGACACCTACCTTCAATTATTAACCCCTAATCTGCCGACCGGAGCTCACCGCTATTCTAATAAATGTATTAACCCCTAAAGCTAAGTCTAACCCTAACACTAACACCCCCCTAAGTTAAATATAATTTTTATCTAACGAAATAAATTAACTCTTATTAAATAAATAATTCCTATTTAAAGCTAAATACTTACCTGTAAAATACATCCTAATATAGCTACAATATAAATTATAATTATATTATAGCTATTTTAGGATTAATATTTATTTTACAGGCAACTTTGTAATTATTTTAACCAGGTACAATAGCTATTAAATAGTTAAGAACTATTTAATAGTTACCTAGTTAAAATAATAACAAATTTACCTGTAAAATAAATCCTAACCTAAGATATAATTAAACCTAACACTACCCTATCAATAAAATAATTAAATAAACTACCTACAATTACCTACAATTAACCTAACACTACACTATCAATAAATTAATTAAACACAATTGCTACAAATAAATAAAATTAAATAAACTATCTAAAGTACAAAAAATAAAAAAGAACTAAGTTACAGAAAATAATAAAATATTTACAAACATAAGAAAAATATTACAACAATTTTAAACTAATTACACCTACTCTAAGCCCCCTAATAAAATAACAAAGCCCCCCAAAATAAAAAATTCCCTACCCTATTCTAAAATACAAATATTACAAGCTCTTTTACCTTACCAGCCCTGAACAGGGCCCTTTGCGGGGCATGCCCCAAGAATTTCAGCTCTTTTGCCTGTAAAAAAAAACATACAATACCCCCCCCCCCCAACATTACAACCCACCACCCACATACCCCTAATCTAACCCAAACCCCCCTTAAATAAACCTAACACTACCCCCCTGATGATCTTCCTACCTTGTCTTCACCATGCCAGGTTCACCGATCCGTCCTGGCTCCAAGATCTTCATCCAACCCAAGCGGGGGCTAGACATCCACTGAAGAAGTCCAGAAGAGGGTCCAAAGTCTTCCTCCTATCCGGCAAGAAGAGGACATCCGGACCGGCAAACATCTTCTCCAAGCGGCATCTTCTATCTTCTTCCATCCGATGACGACCGGCTCCATCTTGAAGACCTCCAGCGCGGATCCATCCTCTTCTTCCGACGACTAGACGACGAATGACGGTTCCTTTAAGGGACGTCATCCAAGATGGCGTCCCTCGAATTCCGATTGGCTGATAGGATTCTATCAGCCAATCGGAATTAAGGTAGGAATTTTCTGATTGGCTGATGGAATCAGCCAATCAGAATATAGTTCAATCCGATTGGCTGATCCAATCAGCCAATCAGATTGAGCTCGCATTCTATTGGCTGATCGGAACAGCCAATAGAATGCGAGCTCAATCTGATTGGCTGATTGGATCAGCCAATCGGATTGAACTATATTCTGATTGGCTGATTCCATCAGCCAATCAGAAAATTCCTACCTTAATTCCGATTGGCTGATAGAATCCTATCAGCCAATCGGAATTCGAGGGACGCCATCTTGGATGACGTCCCTTAAAGGAACCGTCATTCGTCGTCTAGTCGTCGGAAGAAGAGGATGGATCCGCGCTGGAGGTCTTCAAGATGGAGCCGGTCGTCATCGGATGGAAGAAGATAGAAGATGCCGCTTGGAGAAGATGTTTGCCGGTCCGGATGTCCTCTTCTTGCCGGATAGGAGGAAGACTTTGGACCCTCTTCTGGACTTCTTCAGTGGATGTCTAGCCCCCGCTTGGGTTGGATGAAGATCTTGGAGCCAGGACGGATCGGTGAACCTGGCATGGTGAAGACAAGGTAGGAAGATCATCAGGGGGGTAGTGTTAGGTTTATTTAAGGGGGGTTTGGGTTAGATTAGGGGTATGTGGGTGGTGGGTTGTAATGTTGGGGGGGGGGTATTGTATGTTTTTTTTTACAGGCAAAAGAGCTGAAATTCTTGGGGCATGCCCCGCAAAGGGCCCTGTTCAGGGCTGGTAAGGTAAAAGAGCTTGTAATATTTGTATTTTAGAATAGGGTAGGGAATTTTTTATTTTGGGGGGCTTTGTTATTTTATTAGGGGGCTTAGAGTAGGTGTAATTAGTTTAAAATTGTTGTAATATTTTTCTTATGTTTGTAAATATTTTATTATTTTCTGTAACTTAGTTCTTTTTTATTTTTTGTACTTTAGATAGTTTATTTAATTTTATTTATTTGTAGCAATTGTGTTTAATTAATTTATTGATAGTGTAGTGTTAGGTTAATTGTAGGTAATTGTAGGTAGTTTATTTAATTATTTTATTGATAGGGTAGTGTTAGGTTTAATTATATCTTAGGTTAGGATTTATTTTACAGGTAAATTTGTTATTATTTTAACTAGGTAACTATTAAATAGTTCTTAACTATTTAATAGCTATTGTACCTGGTTAAAATAATTACAAAGTTGCCTGTAAAATAAATATTAATCCTAAAATAGCTATAATATAATTATAATTTATATTGTAGCTATATTAGGATTTATTTTACAGGTAAGTATTTAGCTTTAAATAGGAATCATTTATTTAATAAGAGTTAATTTATTTCGTTAGATAAAAATTATATTTAACTTAGGGGGGTGTTAGTGTTAGGGTTAGACTTAGCTTTAGGGGTTAATACATTTATTAGAATAGCGGTGAGCTCCGGTCGGCAGATTAGGGGTTAATAATTGAAGGTAGGTGTCGGCGATGTTAGGGAGGGCAGATTAGGGGTTAATACTATTTATGATAGGGTTAGTGAGGCGGATTAGGGGTTAATAACTTTATTATAGTAGCGCTCAGGTCCGCTCGGCAGATTAGGGGTTAATAAGTGTAGGCAGGTGTCGGCGACGTTGAGGGGGGCAGATTAGGGGTTAATAAATATAACATAGGGGTCGGCGATGTTAGGGCAGCAGATTAGGGGTACATAGGGATAACGTAGGTGGCGGCGGTTTACGGAGCGGCAGATTAGGGGTTAAAAGTGTAATGCAGGGGTCAGCGATAGCGGGGGCGGCAGATTAGGGGTTAATAAGTGTAAGGTTAGGGGTGTTTAGACTCGGGGTACATGTTAGAGTGTTAGGTGCAGACGTAGGAAGTGTTTCCCCATAGGAAACAATGGGGCTGCGTTAAGAGCTGAACGCTGCTTTTTTGCAGGTGTTAGGTTTTTTTTCAGCTCAAACTGCCCCATTGTTTCCTATGGGAGAATCGTGCACGAGCACGTTTTTGATGCCGGCCGCGTCCGTAAGCAACTCTGGTATCGAGAGTTGCATTTGCGGTAAATATGCTCTACGCTCCTTTTTTGGAGCCTAACGCAGCATTTGTTTGAACTCTCGATACCAGAGTTAAATTTATGGTGCGGCCAGAAAAAAACCCGCGGAGCGTTAACAGCCCTTTTACCGCCGAACTCCAAATCTAGGCCTTAGAATGCAACACATATTCTGACATTCGCTGAAATGCAACACACTCAGAACATGACAAACAATTAAAAACATCCACTATGTACAAAACTTTAATATCACACAAAGAAAACAATCACAGCAGATGCCCAAGAAACTTAAGTTACAGATTGCACAAATAAAATTGCGCTTCTTTGGGACAGATCAGATAACCACAGTAGCCACTGTTAAAGGGACATTCTAGAATAAATGAAAATTCATTATTCAGATAGGACTTTTAATTCTAACCAACCTTCCTAGATTAAACCAAACATAGGTAGGCTCATATGCTAATTTTTTAAACCTTTGAGGACTGCCTCTTATCACAGGCTGTATAAATCTCATTACAACACCAAGAGACAAAATACACGTAAGCCATATAAATAAAACCAAAACTGTGAACAGATAAATCAGCTAGTTATATAAATGCAGTAGAATCAGATAAACTGTGCATCATTTGTTTTAGGGGTGTTTATTTGTAGACACCTTATAGACCACGGCTTAGCTGTTAAGCAGCAGTCAAAGTCATTGCAATAATAGTGGTAGACTAGTTAATAACAAAATAACTATATATATTTTAAAGTGTCACTGAAATCACTTCATTAAATAATATTTCATTTATTCATTGAACGCAGTGGGGGTTATTTTAAATAACAAAGAGTTATATCTGTGATATACAGTTTGACAGCCACAGAAATAAAATTATCATTTTTTAAGCTATATTCTATGACAGAATATAATATAAATACTTGTTTCTTGCAGTTAACAATTTATAGTTATCATTCTTTATAAAATAGAACACCAGTACTGCCTCTTTAAATGTAAAGTACAAATCTTCCCTCTGCGACAAGCAAACACAAGAGAGAACTTTTTTTTTATAAAAAAGAAAACCAAAACATTCACAATGTTATCATTCTTCTCAAGGATAGTAAAGCAAGCTCAAAGTTTCATTTTTACTTAAAGGAGAAACACTGTTTACTGCTTAAAAATATAAAATGTACAATTAAACCTGATAAATGCTAATTAGTTATACCACAACAAAATTATTGGATTTAACATTGTATATAATTGATATTCACCATTCTGCAGTTGTCCAGCCAAATATAACAACCGTATATAACACCAAAAAAATAAGCTTTCTGAAAAAGAATACTAATACAATTTCCCCTTTAAATTATTCCCAATGATCCTTACAATAAAAAATGCATACTGACGTTCATTAAATAGCCTAAACAAGCATAAGCAGCATAAGAACGCACTCACAGTGGGATGCAGGCTAGTTAAAGGGACATTTTAACCAAATTAAAAATAATCTTTAATTAAAACTGCTAACACAGTGAAATATACTAGTGTTAGGCTTACAGTAAACCTCATCGTCTTTTATGTAAATATTCCCTTAAATTCTCAGATGTTATACCAGTTTTCCTGTATCCCTTTAAATATTTTCACTCCTCTGTTTTTTTCTCGTTTTTTTTTTTTTTCTTTTCTGTCCGCTAGTCTCACGGATCCCTACACTAAAATTGTAGACAACTTATCACTTCAGTTTGCATTACAGAGAGAATTAAGTTATGCTGCAAAAAAATATCTGCTATCTGAACAGCAACTTTAAAATAAATATATACAAAGAAAGGTCTCTAAAAATATATTTAGCAAACTACTAATACAGGGTTATTGCACTGGTTCTTTAACTAATAAAATGACAATTTTCTATTGCTCCGTCTACGCACTGAGCTCTGATTTTCCAGACAAATATAAGATAATATGCCGCTTGTATAACAAGTCATGGACAATACATTAATAGCAACACCTTGTTACAGTGAACCGTCCCTTTAAGGACTAACCATTCATCACGCAAATTACATATGTATATCCTAACCATAATTTAGGCTGCTTGTATGATTTACCACACCAATTTCACCTCTGTACTGTAGCATGACCTGCAGATTAATTTACTTGCAACAAAAACGGACGCCCTTTTAGAAAAACTTTCAATTACAGCCTATAAATATATTTCATTGTGTGCACCCACGCCGTGCACAGACCTTACAAATACAACATACGTTAACCCATTAATCATACCAGAAACAATTTCATATTTACCAGAGCGTGACAAAAAATCACACACACCATCGCACTTTCAAAGCCACTTTCAAAGCCGTTACTTCACTTGCAAAAACAATATCATATCTTTACATGCCGCCACACAATTATCACTTAAAACTAAAACTGCATATGAATACCACATACTTAAAACATGCTGGTGACTTTGAAATACAGTTACATAAAATAACATTACAAAATATCTTCTTAAAACGTCTGATTTCCCAACAGAGAAACATAAGGAAACATTCTTACGATACAGACACAAATTCATTCCATCTCGCATACCAGAGATTCACTCCCTTTTTCCTTTCTCATAAAAACATCTAATTTCTAGCGTACGACATACATATATATATATAAAAAAACACTAGATTAACTTTTCACCATTTCCACAATGCATTTTTTCTTTTTTTCCGAAACCCCACAAAATGGCCACTTTTGCAGGGTTTGAGACAATCATTTTCAAATAATACATTCTGTTCCTGGTCCAAAGTAAATCTGTTAGACGCATACCACAGTGAGAACCTACAGACCATCACACATTATGCATCTCAATATACAAAATTTCAGTTTTGTTACTGCAAGCAAACAAAAAAATCTTACAAACGGAGACAGGATTTCTTTTCTCTCTTTTTTTTTTTTTTTCTGAGCTATGTGCGCGCTCAGTGGTGGCCCCCCTTCTTTGCCTGCTACATTCTTTAACACAGAGATTTCTCTATTTATCAAACAGCAGTACTTACTGACCGTGTTTTTAAAAAAATATTTCTGTCTTTTGCAGAAACTATTAACTCTTCTTTTCTTTTACCTTATACATGTAATTTTCTCTGTGCATTCTTATCTATGAGCAGTTCCCCTTTCTCAATACAATAATAACATGCACAGCCACTTAATATTTTCTACGCACAGCATAAAAAAAAAAACACAAACAAAGCAAAGCAAGCATCAGATATCAACATGAGCTTCAGGTGGGTAGCAAAACTCTATTATGGGAATGAATATGGGAAACTTCAACACACGTGAGACTTACTCACTTCACTGCCAAGTTGCCCGGGGGACCTTATCTTAAAAGAACCTCCCGTCGACTGGCATACATATATTACTTGCGCGCTTATCACCGACAGGACTCACAATACCTGTCGTGTCCCAGCACAGGACTGATTACCTGTCTGGAGGGGTATCACAACTGCCGGCAGGACTTTAACCTCCGCAAACCTGTGCTTCAACCACAGGAACCCCTTTAACCTTATATCATTATCATCAACACCTATTACCAGACTAAATTTAGGTTCAAATTCACAGAAAGAAAGCATGGTAAAAGCACTCATAGTTACTCCCTGCGAATCCCACTGTCCTGACGCCAAAACTGTTAGGTGTCCCCTTCAGGGGGTAAGTGTCAGTGCAGGCCAAAGCCTGGGGCCTAGTGTACCACCTGAGGCATATGTAGATTACCTGATAAGGGCCCCTTAGAATGACTCAGACCACGCAGCATTATGATCGAAAGCCAATTCTGTTTATTGCACAGTGCAAGCCTTTCTTATAGTAACATACAGGGTTAAGGGAATGACACGTTAGGACCGCGTCATCTCGTACCATATTTCATGAACAACAGAAGCTTACAAAAATACATGAGAAAAAGAGGAGTATGAAGGAGTGTTTCTTATGACAGTAGCAAAAATATATCTGTGCGCATATTTCAGCCTAAAGCAAGGTCGTTTGGCCATCTTACCTAGATAACAGACTTCCAGGCGCCTTGCCAGGAACATTTGCAAGGCCAGTAATACTAATACAATTCTTACTAACATATGCATAGTTCTCACTACATAATAACTGCTATAATAAAGTCTATTCATTACAAAATGGATGTTATTATCACAAGATGGCTGCGGGGAACAAGATGGCTGCAGTCAGGTTCATATTACCCCTAACAGGGGGTTTGGGGGGGGGTTTACTGTTAGGGGGGGTTGTGTATTTTCTTGAAAAAGAGCTGATTATCTTGGGGCAATGCCCTGCAAAAGCCCTTTTAAGGGATACTGGTAGTTTATTAGATTAGGGGGTGTTTTTATTTTGGGGGGCTTTTTTATTTTCATAGGGATTAGGTATAATTTTTGTAAAATTTGGTAATTTTCTTTATTATTTTCTGTAATCTTAGATTTTTTTATTTTCTCTAATTGTAGCTTAAAGGGACAGTCTACTCCAGAATTTTGATTAGATTGTCCCTTTAATTTATACTTAGTAGTGTTAGGTTTTTTTAATTTAATAGTAACTTTAGTATTTTGTAAATTAGGTAATTTGGGTTCATTTAGGGGGTGTTATGTTAGGGGGGTTAGGTTAAGGGTTAGGTTTATTCGGTTGTGGGCTTTGGCGGTTTAGGGGTTAATACTTTACTAGGTTTATTGCGTTGTGGGTTTTGGCGGTTTAGGGGTTAATACTTTAATAGGTTTATTGCGTTGTGGGTTAATGGCAGATTAAGGTTTAATACTTTAATAGGTTTATTGCGTTGTGGGTTAATGGTGGATTAAGGGTTAATCGTTTTAATAGGTAGTTTGCGATGTTGGGGTTGGCGGATTTAGGGGTTAATAATTTAGTTATTACTTGCGGTGTGGGTTTGATGGCGGATATAGGGGTTAATACACTTTATTAGTTATTGCGGTGGGGGATTGCGGTTGATAGACATTGCGCATGTGTTAGGTGTTAGTTTATTTTTGCAGGCATTTTCGGGAGTTACGGTGCTCCCATACTCAGTGCAAGACTTGCTACGGCTGCCTTTTATGGCGAGATAAACATGGAGTAAGATTTCTCCATTTTTCCCCCTTATTTCAGTTCTTTTGACAAACTTGCAGTTTAGCCAATCAGAGCTGTCTCCATGGTAAATACACGTGCATTAGCTCAATGTTATCTATATGAAACACGTGAACTAATGCCCTCTAGTGGTGAAAAACTATCAAAATGCATTTAGATTAGAGGCGGCCTTCAAGATCTAATAAATTAGCATATGAACCTCCTAGGTTTAGCTTTCAGCTAAGAATACCAAGAGAACAAAGCAAAATTGGTCATAAAAGTAAATTGGAAAGTTGTTGAAATTACATGCCCTATTTGAAACATGAAAGTTTTTTTTGGACTTAACTGTCCCTTTAAACTCATGCATTATATTTTATGCTTAAAAATAAATAAATTAAATGCTCACAGAACTGTAAAATGAATTTTTTTTGGAGCATTTTATAGTTGCTCTATTGCTTGTATATAACTGTGCCAGCTCCAGAGCAGTAATGCACTACTGGTGAACCAATGACAACACACACACACACACACACATATATATATATATATGACACAGATTGCACTGTAATGCTGTATGCAGATTGAACTAAGCATAACAAAATGGTGCCAGTCACTTTTCTCGCAATCTCACAATGAGTACAGCACTGTTTCAAAATCCTTGGAGTTTGAACCTCAGCTTCACTTTAGCACTGTATTAGAGAAGCACTGTAAGGTAAAAGTGCTGTAAAGTGAGGTATACCTGTGTGTGTATATATATATATATATATATATATATATATATATACAAATAATGTTTGTGTAGCCACCAATCAGCAGCTAGCTCCTAGTGGTGCATTGCATCTCTGGAATGGACACTGTGTTCCCCAATGTGTTATATGCAAACAGTAGTGCAATATGTAGATATTGTTCACTGACTGATAGGGACAGTTCCTGAAGAAAAGTATTTTAGTGTGTGTTTTGTTTTTTTGTTTTTCAGCACAGGAACATCCATAAAAAAAAAAAAAAGATCTGTAATACAACACATTATCATGATTGTTAACAATAATTATATATTTTTAGGAAAATAAGGAATTTATTAGAACATGTATTGGAATTGGATGTCCCCAAAAAAAGGTCTCCAGAGTCAATAAAAAAAAATTTGGGCCAGATTACGAGTGAAGCGCAATATTGCACTTATGCAAGCAAGATATTTGTGCTCCACTCAGTAATACCAGCGCACGCAAATAAATAAGCGATAAATAAGCGCTCCACTTATAATCTAGCCCTTAACAGATAAAGGTCAGAGTTCTCTAGGGCATAAAAATGATCAAAAACCAGGAAGATAACCCCACAGTGAAACAATCAAGAGCAACCTTATTAATAACAGATTGTTCCAACTTTTTTAAAAAAAAAATAAGATAAAATAATAATTTAGGTATAGCAGTGACTGCATAATTAATATATGAAACAGATTTTTATTGAAATACGTAAAGGAAATGTAATTCTTATTCAACTCATTCATTCTACTTCATCTGATCTTTTTGTTAATAGATAAATTGTTGATCAGATGTGTAGCATAAATTCTTACAACATTTTAAACAATATTTTAAATGATGGTTTTAATATTACAAAGCGCATTTTAAAATATTATAAAAGCTTCTAACTTATGAAGCACTTTCAGTAGGAATCGATATGTTTGCTGCTTGTGATCTCTGTATTAAAAAGGACATGAAACCCAAATGTTTTCTTGCATTATTCAGAAAGACCATGCTGTTTGAAACAACTTTCTAATTTACTTCTATTATTGAATTTTCTTCCTTCTCTTGGTATCTTTTGTTGGAAAGCAGGGACATAAGCTCAGGAGTGTGCACATAGCTGGAGAACTATATGGCTGCAGAAATGTTATCTATTTGTAAGAGCACTAAATGGCAGCACTATTTCTGCCATTTAGTGCTCCAGACACCTACTAAGGAATCTCTTCAACAAAGAATAGGATGGGAACGATTAAAATTTGATAATAGAAGTAAACTAGAATTATTTTTTGTAAATTGCATGTTCTGTCTGAAACACAAAATGCATGTTTTGGGTTTCATACCCCTTTAACGTAGGTTGCAAATTACCACCACAACAAACTTGTGACATCTGTAATGACACTTTTGTGGGTGCCATTTCTGCAGTGCTGCGCTTGATACCTTTTAAATACACACAGCAGCACTGCTTTTTGCTATGAGCAGCTTAAAAAAAGGAAGGTGTAATAAACAACAGGCGTTGCTCTTTATGTATATGCAGACTCCCTGCATACTTGACCTCCCTTCACAGTAGGTTACCTCATGTCCACCCCTTGGCTTAAATGTACTGTTTTAAGAAGTCTTCCAAGATTAGTCTTGGACAAACATGGAATAGTCAGAAGGCAATGTTGTAAAGTTCATAAAAGTCTTCTGTCATCCTCAGCCAGTGTAAATGTCTAGTCATTCCACAATGATAAATGGTACAGCAGTTTGGCTGCTGCTTTTGAACTTTGAAGGTCAGCTACAGAAGCCTATGCCATTTCTAAAGATCGATGTTAGTTTAGTAACATCTACTGAGGATTGACCCCCTCCAGGCCGTGCTGTGGTATTGGAGAGTCGGCTGTAGCAGTAAGGGGTCAGTAGATTAAAAGGACAGTGTAATATATATGCATATAATGTGGTTTGAAGTACCAGGTGTTTTAAACTATTTGTGGGTGAAATTAATATCCTAGTGGCAAACTGCATGGCAAAAGGTAGTCATGTGTCTAACTTTCATCTTGTTGTCTTTTTTAGTGCCACTAGCAAACAGAACATCTTTGTTTCACTAATGAAATACTGATAGTAACATGTCAACATTTAAAGGGACAGTAAAGTTCAACTTTTAAAGTTGAATGGCTCAGACAGAGCATGGAATTTTAAACAACTTTCGAATTTATCGATTTTCTTTGTTCTCTTGGAATCCTTTTTTGAAAAGATACTTATCTGGGCTCAGGAGCAGCAATTGTATGCTGCAATTGCATTGCCACTCTAGAGCCTAACTTTCAATGAAGGATACCAAAAGGACAAAGTAAATTTGATAATAGAAGTAAATTGGAAAGTTGTTTAAAATCTGCTCTAACTGATTTTGACTTTACTGTCCCTTTAAAACCAGAGTGAGTAAAATATCAAGAGGACACATAACAGGACTTTTTGTGCGCTGGTATTACAGAGTGTAACGCAAATGTCATGCTTGCGTAAACGCAATATTGCGCTCCACTCATAATCTAGCCCACTGTGTTTTGGAGATTGGGAACAGTAAAAAACTGATGGGAGGATGGCTTCATTAAAGGTCAAGAAGAGATATCGATTTGCTCCTGGGCTTTAGATTGGACGAACCTAGTGTGTATTCTAACATCTTGGGAGGTTATTTTGTGCTCTGAAGCTATAACAAGATTGTCCTACCATTACTTCTGTTAGGCATGGGCAACCTGTATAAGCACATTCTTTAAAGTAACATTACTTTCTAGGAGACTTTTTGTTAACCATATTGAGCTTTTTATGACTAAGCATCATGCCTTATGATACATCTTTAATAGCTAACTGACATGCAAAAGGACATTCAATAGGTATTACATCACTAAAAAGTTCATAGAAGCATCCAAAAGTTCATGTGTCATAACTTCTGATCACTACAAGGGATGGTATTTGTAAATTATATTTCTTCAGAACTGTATTGCAGCTTTTAGACAATATTGGTAATGGGTGCCATTATAGATGTAGTTGTCAAATTTCTGGAATTTTTGCATGCATTAGTATCTGTTTTATAATTGCTGTAAATGCGAGAAAATTGTATGTGCTACTTATGTAACACCATTAAAATAGTTGATTTAACATTCCTCTAGTAAAGTAATGGTAATCTCTAAATACAAGCAGTCATATAGCAAAATAAAACAAAAAAACATGAATATAGTGGATAAGGAATGAATTATATAATCTGTCTCAAACTCCTGCATATAGTGCACTGTGACAGGGGTTTTCATTTCTTCATGAAATTTAGTAGAAACTGAGGAACCAGTCATATGGTCTTTACAAATAAAATACTTGTGATGCTCTAGGAGTGCATTCTTAAAAACAAACAGATTCTCATTTATATATATATATATATATATATAAATCATTTGAAATAGCGGAGCTTGCCTGCTGAAAATGACACCTATACTGATCTTGTCAATACTGCAGTATTTGCTAGAGAAAAACTATGTAATCAAGAGGTAGTGGCAGTAGAAGAAAGAGCCTAGCCCATTATGCCTATAAAGGACCAGTAAATACAGTAGATCTGCATAATCAACAAATGCATGATGCAAAAGAACTTAGGAGCCGAATTATCAAGGGCTGAACGGCCCCTGATGCCCCTGTTTCCACACAAGCCTTCAGGCTCGCCGGAAACAGCAGTTAAGAAGCACCGGTCTTAGGACTTAACTGGTCCGCTGCCTCTGAGTGGTGGACAGCAATGAGCACAATTGAATACAATAGGGTCGATTGACACCCCCTGTTAGTGGGCGATTGGCCGCAAATCTGCAGGGGGCGGCATTGCATAAGCAGTTTACAAGAACTGCTTGTGCAATGCTAAATGCCAACACTGTATGCTGTCTGCATTCAGCAATGTCTGTCGGACATGATCCACTGAGCGGATCATGTCGGACAGACCGATGATAAATCGGCCCCTTAGTCTGAACTTCAAATGAGTAGTAGATTTTTTTCTGACAAATTTCAAAATTATCTCTATTTTCACTCCTCCTGTATCATGTGACAGCCATCAGCCAATCACAAATACATATACGATTAATCTGTGAATTCTTGTACATGATCAATAGGAGCTGGTGACTCAAAAAAGTGTAAATATAAAAAGACTGTGCACATTATGTTAATGGAGGAAATTGGAAAGTTATTTGAAATTGCCTGCTCTATTTGAATCATGAAAGTTTAATTTTGACTTTAGTGCCCCTTTAATGTAGTTATTTGCTAAAAATTATGTGTTCTATGGGTACAGAACATTTATTTCCCCACAATACTAATTTAAACAAATAATTTAAGCACATCTCCCTACTTTGCAACATTACTAGGATATCTAAAAGCAAAAATGTTTGAAAAGTCCTCAAAATCTCTTAAGCTACATACCAAACAACAAAAGAAAACATTACCTGCGCTATTTCTGAGTTATCTCCTGTTAAAATGATAATAATTGGCAATGTGATATTAAAGTTTTTTTAAATGGTTTATTTAAAAATGTATGGACTTTATTTTTTCTCTTTTGTTCTTTTTTTTTTCTCTTCAGGGGAATGGGGTACAATTTTTTTATTCTGTATTGTCTCTCTTCCTGTTGGATGAAATTAACCTACCTGTACAATGAGTTATAATCTAGGACAAATATTGTTATTATTTTACAATACTGTTTTGCCATTTTGTATATTCAGCTTATTCTCCTATTTGTGATATTTTATCATGAATATCATTACAAATAACTACAGTGACTCTATGACCTTTTCTTCTCTGACACTCAGTTTGCGTCAGACGTCGATTGGTATTTTTGAGCAAATTGTTGCATGCCAGTCCTGTGTAGAATAAAGAAATAAGATCAGAGACCTGCAGCCATCAGTGAGTATTCCAGGCAGTGTAAGGCAGAGCATTTACTAGGATTCTCTGTGGCCTTTTGACTTTAAAGAGCACATGTAGAGCCCGAACAGGTTTTTTTTTTCTGTAAGGAGATCCGGTAATAACAATGACTTTTGGAATTGCTGTAAAGTTGTAAATTCACATACTGCAGCATACTGATCCATCTATAAAAATAACCCCTCTTAGTTGTGTGCACCTGCTAAAATGCCAAATAAAGTGCAAACTACATAAACACAACTAACATTAATGTATGAGTTACATTTGTTACCAGGGATTTTGTTTTATTATTTTTTATCTCTGAAAAATACTTTCATTATGATTTGTAGAAATTCTTTTTAAAACATATTCTAAATCATTATGAACTGTTCAAATGAGGATTTATAACTAGTATTATTATTTTTTTAATACTAGATAAATATTCAAAATGCTGCTTTATGTTGACTAAATTCCTTTATCTGTATATGGTATTTTGGTAAACATTGTAATTGGAAATATATGAAAGTCCAGTTAAAATCGGTAACTGATTTATCAAGGGAGACCACTTGCAGTTTACAAGGCTAGGAGAGAAGATTTATAGTTGAAATGGCTTTAGCCTTTAGTGGTTTCAATCCTCAAACTTCAAAGTTCTTGACTATAAAACCTTACAGTGATCATAGATCTTGTACGTATTTCTAAGAGTGCTGTTTTTTTCTTTTTATCAACCTTTTTTTCACAGAGATTGTGCACACTTGTAACCACTTAACATGAAGTTGCAAAGAAAGTTTGTTCTTACTGCTTTTGCTTGTATTTGTGTTTTTAAGGAGATGACACTACTGACCTTCACCATATGGGTCTGGCCAAATTTATTCTTAATGTAGCTATTCCTTTTGGCAGAGGTATGTAGCTCTATGGTCTACACACTGTCACTTAAGGAAAATTTGTTATAGACTACTCAGTTTGGTTTCCTGAATTATCTATTTTGAAAATAAGAATCTGATTTTTTTACATACTACAGCATCACACGTATTTTATATGTAAAGACCATATGCATATATATAAATATACAATATATATATATATATATATATATATATATATATATATATATATACAGTATATATATATATGCACATACCCACACAAATATGAAAATTCCACAATCTAAAATGGTACCAAAATACAGACATTTTCATTAATATGTTTTAAAAAATAAAAGTATTAAAGGAACATTAAATTCAAAATTAAACTTTCATGATTCAGATAGAGCACACAATGTTGCACACATTTCTAATTCACTTTCATTATCAAAATGTGCACAGCCTTTTCATATGCACACTTTGAGCATGTGTGTCCTATTGAGCATGTGAAAGAATTTACAGTGTATACATAAATGCGTGTGTGATATGTGGCTATCAAATGATGCAGTGGGAAAGAATATTTTACTAACTTTGAAATTTGTCAGAAAGGAATCTATTGCTCATTTTAAATCCAGAATATGAGGCCTATTTATCAAGCCAACAACCGCAAATACGCTGGATTTCCGCAGTGTAATTGTGGCGAGCTTGATTCACCCCATTTATCAAAGCCTACAGACCGGCAAAAGTTGAAATTTGTGACATAACATACGATCCGCCGGTCTCAGTCCGACACAGATCGATGCTTACGTCATTACAGATGTTCCGAATACAAATTCGGCACTATCTGACAACTTTTGCAAGTTATCAAACTTCTAACAGGTACGCTCGCCACTATTCCGGCACAGTGTACCTGGTTTTCAATCCGCCACCCTGGAGGCCGCAGATGCCATAAGAATCAATGGGAGTCTGAAAGCCGCAAAAGCTTATGTTCGATGCTGCCAGATATCCCATTGATTTCTATGGTAGAAAACAAGTAACGTTTACACCTAACACCCTAACATAACCCCCGAGTCTAAACACCCCTAATCTGCCGCCCCAACATCACCGCCACCTACATAAAGTTATTAACCCCTATACCGCCGCTCCCCGAGCCCACCGCAACTAAATAAAGTTATATTGCCGCTCCCGGACCCCGCTGCAACTAAATAAAGTTATAAACCCCTATCCCGCCGCTCCCGGAGCCCTCCGCAACTAAATAAATGTATTAACCCCAAAACCTCTGACCTCTCACATCACTACCACTTACTAAACCTATTAACCCCTAAACCGCCAGCCCCCCACATTGCCATAAACTAAATATAGCTATTAACCCCTAAACCTGACAACATGCTAACTTTACATTAAATATTAACTCATCCCTATCTTATAATACATTTAAACTTACCTTTAGAATTAAAATAAACTATATTAAACTATTAATTAACCTACCCTAACTATTATACTAAAATTACATTAAATTACATTAAACTATATTAAACTATTCATTAACCTACCCTATTATACTAAAATTACATTAAACTAACAATTAAATTAACTATATTACATATTTAAACAAATAACCCTACTCAAATTATTTAAATCTACAATAAAGAATTACTAAGTTACACAAAATAAAAAACAATAAGTTACACAAAATAAAAAATAAATTATCAAATATTTAAACTAATTACACCTAATTAATAGCCCTATGAAAATAAAAGCCCCCCCCCCCCCAAATAAAAAAAACCTAGCCTACAATAAACTACCAATGGCCCTTAAAAGGGCCTTTTGCGGGGCATTGCCCCAAAGAAATCAGCTCTTTTACCTGTAAATAAAAATATAAATACCCCCCAACAGTAAAAGTCACCACCCACACAACCAACCCCCCAAATAAAAACCTATCTAAAAAACCTAAGCTCCCCATTGCCCTGAAAAGGGCATTTGGATGGGCAGTGCCCTTAAAAGGGCATTTAGCTCTTTTTCAGCCCAAACCCCTAATCTAAAATTAAAACCCACCCAATAAACCCTTAAAAAAACCTAACACTAACCCCCGAAGATCCACTTAAAGTTTTTGAAGACCGGACATCCATCCTCAACGAAGCGACAGAAGTCCTCAGCGAAGCAGGCAGAAGTCTTCATCCAAGCGGGCCGAAGTCTTCATCCAAGCCGGCAGAAGTCTTCATCCAGATGGCATCTTCTATCTTCATCCATCCGGCTCGGAGCATCCTCTTCTTACGACGTCTTATGAAGAATGAAGTTTCCCTTTAAATGATGTCATCCAAGATGGTGTCCCTTACATTCCTGATTTCATTGGGGCAATGCCCCGCAAAAGGCCCTTTTAAGGGCCATTGGTAGTTTATTGTAGGCTAAGGTTTTTTTTTTCATTTTGGTGGGGCTTTTTATTTTCATAGGGCTATTATATTAGTGTAATTAGTTTTAATATTTGATCATTTATTTTTTATTTTGTGTAACTTAGTGTTTTTTACTTTGTGTAACTTAGTGATTTTTATTTAGTGTAACTTAGTTGTTATTTTTTTGTAACTTAGTAATTATTTATTGTAGATTTAAATAATTTGAGTAGGGTTAGGTGTTTAAATATGTAATATAGCTAATTTAATTGTTAGTTTAATGTAATTTTAGTATAATAGGGTAGGTAAATGTTTAATATAGTTTAATGTAATTTAATGTAATTTTAGTATAATAGTTAGGGTAGGTAAATGAATAGTTTAATATAGTTTAATGTAACGTTAGTACAATAGTTAGTGTAGGTTAGTGATGTCGCGAATAGTTCGCTGGTGAATAGTTCCCGGCGAACATAGCATGTTCGTGTTCGCCGCGGCGGGCGAACATATGCAATGTTCGATCCGCCCCCTATTCTTCATCATTGAGTAAACTTTGACCCTTTACCTCACAGTCAGCAGACACATTACAGCCAATCAGCGGCAGACACTCCCTCCCAGACCCGCCCACCTCCTGGACAGCATCCATTTTAGATTCATTTGGAAGCTGCATTCTTAGTGAGAGGAGGGACAGTGTAGCTGCTGCTGATTTAATAGGGAAATTGATAGCTAGGCTAGTGTATTCAGTGTCCACTACAGTCCTGAAGGACTCATCTGATCTCTGCTGTAAGGACAGCACCCCAAAAAGCCCTTTTTAGGGCTAGAACATCAGTCTGCTTTTTTTTTTTTTCCTGTATAATCTAATTGCAGTTGCCTGCCTGCCAGCGTGTGTGTCAGACTTACAGCGTATACAGTGCCCACTTGCCCAGTGCCACCACTCATATCTGGTGTAACAGTAGTGTAGATTTAAAAAAAAAAACACTTTTTTGACTGTGGAAATAATAGCAGTCAGTTTCCTTCACACGTGTGCGTTTCAGGGCCTGCCTGCCAGGGCACAGTGTCACCCCAGTGCAACTCATATCTGGTGTAACAGTAGTGTAGATTTAAAAAAAAAAACACTTTTTTGACTGTGTTAAATAATAGCAGTCAGTTTCCTTCACACGTTTGCGTTTCAGGGCCTGCCTGCCAGGGCACAGTGTCACCCCAGTGCAACTCATATCTGGTGTAACAGTAGTGTAGATTTAAAAAAAAAAAAAACTTTTTTGACTGTGTTAAATAATAGCAGTCAGTTTCCTTCACACATGTGCGTTTCAGCGCCTGCCTGCCAGGGCACAGTGTCACCCCAGTGCAACTCATATCTGGTGTAACAGTAGTGTAGATTTAAAAAAAAAAACACTTTTTTGACTGTGTTAAATAATAGCAGTTAGTTTCCTTCACACGTGTGCGTTTCAGTGCCTGCCAGGGCACAGTGTCACCCCAGTGCAACTCATATCTGGTGTAACAGTAGTGTAGATTTAAAAAAAAAAACACTTTTTTGACTGTGTTAAATAATAGCAGTTAGTTTCCTTCACACGTGTGCGTTTCAGTGCCTGCCAGGGCACAGTGTCACCCCAGTGCAACTCATATCTGGTGTAACAGTAGCGTAGATTTAAAAAAAAAAACACTTTTTTGACTGTGTTAAATAATAGCAGTCAGTTTCCTTCACACGTTTGCGTTTCAGGGCCTGCCTGCCAGGGCACAGTGTCACCCCAGTGCAACTCATATCTGGTGTAACAGTAGTGTATATTTAAACAAAAAAAACACTTTTTTGACTGTGTTAAATAATAGCAGTCAGTTTCCTTCACACGTGTGCGTTTCAGTGCCTGCCTGCCAGGGCACAGTGTCACCCCAGTGCAACTCATATCTGGTGTAACAGTAGTGTAGATTTAAAAAAAAAAACACTTTTTTGACTGTGGTAAATAATAGCAGTCAGTTTCCTTCACACATGTGCGTTTCAGTGCCTGCCAGGGCACAATGTCACACCAGTGCAACTCATATCTGGTGTAACAGTAGTGTACATTTAAAAAAAAAATACAATTTTGACTGTAATAGATTGAATAGCAGTTAGTTGTCTGCAAGCGTGTGTGTCAGGCCTACAGCGTCTACTCTGCCAACTTCTGCCAGTGCACAGTGCTACTCATATCTGTTTTCACAGTAGCTTGCACGCATAGTACCACCAATCGAAAATAAAATGACAGGCAGAGGCAGGCCACCCACCCACAGGGGCCGTCGTGTTCATGGTGCTGTGATTCCCTTTGGCCCTAGAATAATGCCCAGTGTTCAGAGGCCACGTACCCCGTCTCAAACATTTCTGAGGACATAGTTGACTGGCTAACACAGGACACCCAATCTTCTACAGCTTCCGCTCGGAACCTTGACGCACCATCCTCCTCCAGCTTAGCTTCGGGCACCTCTCAAGTTACCACTCGCCCACCTGTCACCACCACCAACACTAGCACCCCAGCCGCTTCACTCGATCTGTCAGAGGAGTTATTTACACATCAGTTGGAAGAAATGAGTGATGCGCAACCATTATTGCCAGAGGCTTTTTTGTAGTCAGGGCATTTACCAACTGGGATGATGTTGTACCCGCTGTGGGAGTTTGGTCTGTCACTGTGAAGCAGGCATAACCCTTACACTACCTGATCAATACAACATCATACCTGATGTTTTAAAGCACGTTATTCCAAACAATTTAGGAATGTTAGGTGATTTATGCCCTTTATGGCTTAAAACCAGACTCTGCATCAACTATGTAATTTTCCATGGGAGTTTTGCCATGGATCCCCCTCCGGCATGCCACAATCCAGGTGTTAGTCCCCATGAAAAAACTTTTCCATCACTATTGTGGCCAGAAAGAGTCCCTGTGGGTTTTAAAATTTGCCTGTCCATTGAAGTCAATGGCGGTTCGCCCGGTTCGCCGGTTCGCAAACTTTTGGGGAAGTTCGCGTTCCCTATTCGCGAACCCAAATTTTTAGGTTCGCGACATCACTAGTGTAGGTTAAAGGGACAGTTTACTCAAAAAATGTCTCCTCTTTAATTTGTTTCCAATTATCCACTTTACCTGCTGGAGTGTATTCAATTGTTTACAAGCATTTCCATTAGCCTTATATTAGCATTTAAAATATTTTATTTAGCCTGTGGTATCCCCACCCATCCTGAATTTTTTTGGCCTTGAGGCCAAGCTGTGTTAACACAACCAGTAGAAGAAATTATACTCCCAGTGGGTTATAGAAGAGATAAGGCAATAAAATGTTAATTTTCCATTCTTCTCTCCAAGTATTGGTGATTGGTTTATGGACAGATATAAGATAAAGAAGCAGGTATATGTACACAATGTGATAAAGTAATGAGATCTGATTATACCTACAAGATCACCCCTTTTTATTAGGTTGTGGCTTCAAAACACAAAATCAGCTAATTCATATACTCAAATAAGCCTTAAGAAAGCAAATCTCATACATTTTATACTCTGGTAAAAAAAAGTAATTGGAAACACATTAAGGGAAAAACTATTTTATAGTATACTGCCCCTTTAATTAGTAGTTTAATATAGTTTATTTTAATTCTAAAGGTAAGTTTAAATTTATTATAAGATAGGGATGAGTTAATATTTAATGTAAAGTTAGCGGGTTGTTAGGTTTAGGGGTTAATATCTTAATTTAGTTTATGGTGATGTGGGGGGCTGACAGTTTAGGGGTTAATAGGTTTAGTAAGTGGTAGTGATGTGGGAGGCCAGGGGTTTAGGGGTTAATACATTTATTTCGTTGCGGAGGGCTCCGGGAGCAGCGGGATAGGGGTTTATAACTTTCTTTAGTTGCGGTGGGCTCCGGGAGCAGCAGGATGGGGGTTAATAATTTTATTTAGTTGTGGTGAGCTACGGGAGCGGCATGATAGGGGTTAATAACTTTATTTAGTTGCGGCGGGGTCCGGAAGCAGCGGAATAGGGGTTAAACATTTTAGTATAGTGGCGGTGTTTAGTGACAGGGTATAAATAAAGTTGGGAAAAAGCCGAATAGCAGCGAGATCGATAACTGTTAGTTAACAACAGTCCGCTGCTCATCGCCCCGTACTTGGTGCACGGCTTTTTGACAGCTTTTTTTATAAATATGGAGAGTGTATTCAGGTCCGCGGCCGCGATGTTAGGTTATGTTAGGCGAGTGTATTGGTGCCGGCGAATGCAGCATAGTTGATGGCTTGATAAATAGTCTTCTATGTTTTTATTGCCCATCATCTTCTTAGTATGCATGTGTTGGATATGCAGTTATACTGTATTCAAAGGGACAGTCTACTCCTAAAGTTTTCACTTTTAAAAATATATATAACACCTTTATTATCTATTCCCGAGCTTTGCACAACCAACATTGTTATATTAATATATTTGATAACCTTTAAACCTCCTCTACATTTCTGCTTGTCTCTAAGCCACTACTTATAGCTTTTCACAGCAAGGCAGTGCTAGTTCAAATGTACCTTATAGATAACATTGTGCTCACTCCTGTGGAGTTTATTCATGAGTCAGCACTAGTTGGATAAAATGCAAGTCTGTAAATAGTACTGAGATAAAGGGACAGTCTACAGAGGCTTAGATACATGCAAACCCGGGAAATGGGTAACAAAGAAATTATCTGTATTTTTAAACAATAAACATTTTGTCATAGACTAAATAAAGTAATTTGTCCCTGTAAGTAAGTCACAATCTTCTCTGCCTGTATCTTTTATTTTGTGTTCTAAAATGCAATTAATAGTCTATATTTATTTAAAACAACAATTATATATATATATATTCAGTCTCTCTCTCTTTCTCTCTCTGTCTTATAGAAACAGCGTCAAAATGTAGTTTGTCAGTGTTTGATCCTGTACACACAGCTAAAATCCTCGAAAAGACAGTGGAAGCTGTGATCCAGGTGCTGCCTTAATAGCACGGATGTGTTGCTGGCATCCTCAAATTGTTAGAAATAACTGCAAAAGGGGATCGGCAAAACAGAGACAGCGCACCTCAATTCAAGGTAAAACTGGTGACAATTTTAATCAAAACATTAAAAGTTGTGCTTGCACTTACTAGAAGTCAAGGCATGTAGGCATTGAACAAAGTATCAAAGTGTCTCTGTGTTACAGTCCCACCCTCTGACTGATCTCTTGAGAAAGTCCGCTAAGAGGGCGGATGAAACGCGTAGAGGAGAAGAAGAGGAGTGAGCTAAGGAAGAGTCTTGATTGGACCGCAAGCCCTGACAGGACTCTGACGTAATTTCAACTCAGAGGGAGGGACTGTAACACGGAGACACTTTGATACTTTGTTCTATGCCTACATACTTTGACTTCTAGTAAGTGCAAGCACAACTTTTAATGTTTTGATTAAAATTGTCACCAGTTTTACCTTGAATCGAGGTGTGCTATATATACAGAAATGGACCGCATTCTCAAGCTTTCAGGAAGTTAACCCCAGACAAACCTGAGTGCAAAGTCTATACAGAAAATTACAAAACCAAATTATTAACACAACACATAAAAGGTCTGACACACAGCAAGACTAAAAGCAAAGTAGAAGGGTTAGTTACAGCATTTGGCCAAATGGTAATAAGCCCAGAAGCACGTAAGCAACTCTTCCACTCTAAGTCCTTAATATAAAGCCACACAATGCTTCATGCCTTCAACCAAACACACTGAGATACAAACAAGGGTGACACAGGCCTTTTGTAATTTCCCTAGACAAATAAAAAACATGGAGATGGACTGCACCCTCAAACCGGTCTGGGCACACAACCTATAACCCTGCAAATCTCACAGCCCTGGGGGCTCACCAGCACTCACAGACAGCTGGTATGTATAAATATATAGATACATACACAAATACATACCCAAAAAAGTTTAAAGATAATTCAACATTGTAAAAGAACAGCAACCTTTATGGAGCATGCCAAAATCTTTCACTCCCCCTAGTCCCACAACCTCAGTACATACTTCAGCATGTATTGAATAGTAGTTCCCAAGTGTAGGGCAGTCAGAGCATTGGCCTGTGTCTAATTTTCTCACAGCCTCTGCCAAGAGCTGGCCCTCAGAAAATGGGTGAGTACATAGCCAGGCTGTAAAGCTGCAGTGGTGCTGGTGAATACAGTAGCAACTGATCCCGCTGCAGTTGGGGCTCACTAAAAAAAGAAAACAAATAATTGTTAGCCAAGCTCTGCACCAGCTCTGTATCTCTGCTGGCCCAGATTTCATAAGGTAAAGAGTCCTAGGTGGCAATTGTTACCCTGGTCCAGTCCTCCCCTACTTTGTATTAAGAAGAAGTTTTTCACTTAAATATATTTCATCAAAATATATAAATATCAGCACAAGAGGAAATTAATTTACATGGTCACATCCTCTCTGTATACACACTAATTCAATCAGACAGGGATGTGCTCTGGAGATTAAAAAGTATTTAAATTAAAATAATAAAAAAAAAAACATAAACATTGAGGTGAAATTTCCTCCAATAAAGCCAATCCTTTCCAGAACTAGAGCTTTAAAAATATATAATTACCAAACAAGGTGTGTATCAGTGAAGTAGGAAAAATAAACTTCCTTTATAACACAATGTATCAAATTTATTTATATACAGTTGCAAAAATATTGCCACTCCTTTTCAGTTACAGTACACATGCCAGTACAGTTACAAAATGACCAAAATAATTACATTGTCCTTAAAACATTATAAACAACTCAGTCCCATACTAAACTAGGGAGCTCCCAGAGAATAACATTTCTTGTATATTTAGGGGGTCCCCTTATTTAATGAATATTCTTCAATTAGCTCTTAGGGATTACAGTATTAAAATTGACAAAAAAAACTGTCTTAGGGGCCGATTTGCCAATGGCTGTAGCGTATCATGTCCGCCAGACATCACTGAATGCCGACCGACAGCATATGCTGTCGGCATTTATCATTGCACAAGCAGTTTTGGTGAGCTGCTTGTGCAATGCTGCCCCTGCAGATTTGTGGCCAAAAGGCCGCTAGCAGGGGGTGTCAATCAACCCAATCGTATAGGATTTGGCGGATTGATTTCTGCAGCCTCAGAGGCAGCGGACCAGTTAAGGAGCAGAGGTTTTAAAACCGCTGCTTCATAACTGCTGTTTCCAAGGAGCCTTAAGGCTCGTGCAGAAACAGGGGCATCAGGGGCCATTTGGCCCTTGATAAATCGGCCCCTTAGAGTAATGTTATGGATCTATTAAATGTGCTCGCCTTTACCATACAAATCGCTTTTACAGGGAACAGCTTCCCACAACGTACTTACTTAGGCATAGTTTCCACTGAGGTGGTAAAGTTTGGAAACTGGTGGTAATATAAAAATTTTCCATAGACTTTAATAGAGATAAATGTTTTTATCACCAGTTTCCAAGCTTTACCACCTCAATGGAAACTAGACCTTACTCAGGCAATGCAGAGATTGCCTTACGCCATGTAAGAATAATATCCACAGCGTGCTTGAGGCTTTGAACTCTCTCAGGTCATCTGTATGTGGTATTTAAGGATCCTGTTGCTCCCAGTTGCTGCTCTGATTCTCCGATACCGGAGGCTTTCATCATCAATGCTCCCCTCTATCTATAATGGAAGAAACATCCCACATGGACACTGAATGGAATAGTGTAGTGTAACTGGGCCTAGTGGATTGCACCCTGAGGTGGGGGTCAGATCCATCCAGCTGTGCTGTTCTCCATTTAGAGGGCTCCAGGGACCAGGCTACTCGACCAATAGCCCTATTTGCAGTGATTAAAGGGACATGAAGCACAAAACATTTTTTTCATGATTTAGAAAGCTTGCAATTTTAAACAACTTTCCAATTTACTTCTATTATATAATTTGTTTCATTCTCTTTGTTGAAAATCATACCTAGTTATTATTAGGAGCTGCTGAATGGTGGCTGTAAATATATGCCTCATGTTATTGGTTCACCCATGTGTATTGCTGTTTGTTTATTAAAAGATACTAAGAGAATGAAGCAAATTAGATAATGGAAGTAAATTGGAAAGTTGTTTAAAATTGTATTCTCTGAATCATGAAAGCAAACATTTGAGTTTCATGTGCATTTAGGCTCTGTAGTGAAGAAGCTCTTTCCCTCCCATACAAACACCAGACAAGGCTTAGTGCTGTAGAGAGTAACACAGTTTAATGGTCAAGCCTCAGGGTTTTTGTTAAAATTGTAAGGTTGAAGCGGTAGGCTCCAGCGCAGCAGTCTGCAATTATCCACAGTCACTCGGTTCAACCAGGACAAGGAAATTATGATCATTGATAACTGTGAACCATCATTCATAAAGGTACGGATGCACTTTTATTAGTGCCCACACCAGGGCCAGACACTCCTTTTCCATAGCAGCATAAGCGTCGAGAAAGGCTACCAAGTGTTCTTGGCTCAGCACTGCTCCCAGTCCCTACATAGAGGCTGTTTGAACAAGAAAGCATTTGCTGTAATCTGGTGCACCCAGGACGGAGCTCTTGCCAGAGCGCTTCCAACAGCCACAGCAAACCACCTAGTGCTGCACAGGGGGCAAATCACACAGCGTTGGGCAGCAATAAATAATTATAACATATACATATATATTTATAGAGAAAACACAGTGCCCCATTGACCTCTATGTAAAGGCACTTTAACCCCTTATAACTGCTTCATGAAGTTTAAAAAAAAATGCCTATATTTATTTTACATGTTAATGTACTGTCTTCTTTATTTTGGGGTAAATTGGGGCAACTTTTTATTTTTAACGAAATAATTTTTATTGAGAAAAAGATAACAAGTTCCATGACAAATATAGCATATATATAAATGTGACATGACAATTCTTATTATACAGAGAATGCAGTAATGTCATGGTGGGCCATTTCCCTCATATAGGTCCACCATTTCGTACCTAGTGCATCATGTTATTGTCATAGTATTGTTCATCAAGTACGAAAAATTACCTCAAATAAAGCTATTTAAGGAAATAAAAAATAAAAGATGCAATACTTTTTCTCTTGTTTGCAAACTTTCATTATTAGATATTAGAAAGAAAGTAAAAAGGAATAAGAAAAAGTAGAGAGAAGAGTAGAAGAGAATCTCCCAATTAAAGAAGGGGGAAGTAAAAGGTCGAGAGCCTGTGTCACTAGTGGGTATCTATTCTTCCTGTTGTTCCCTCCATTACCTGTATGCTACGTCTGTTCTTCATTCGTTGAGTGTCTGTCCAAACTATCCAGTCCTCCCATATCTGGAGGAACTCTGTTCTGGTATTAAGTAGGGTAGAGGAAATGTCTGCCATTTGATAATAATATTTAAGTTTATTTATTATGATATTGAAGCTAGGCACTGAAGACTTCCAGAACCTTGCTATTGAGGTCTTGACAGCTGTGCAGACCATTCCTACCAACTTTGATTTAGCTTTGGTAAGGCCCTCAATCGGAAAGTGCAGCAAAGCCTGTTCCCTACTTAGTGTGATTTGTCTATTTAGTATTTCAGTTAGAAGATTGTTGGTTTGTGAAGATTGTTGGTTTGTCCACGCAGGACCACCACATATGTGTGTAAGAACCAACGTCTCCGCAGCCTCTATAGCAAGACTTAGGGGTTTTGTCTGTCCACTGTATTCTGCTGGGATGTAGGTACCACCTATATGCTACTTTAATGTAATTTTCTTTCAGATTGGCACTGATAGAACATGCCTGACCTTTTTTTAGGATTTCAGACCATTCTAGAGGCTCTTTTACAAACTGTCCCTCCTCTTCCCATTTTACCATAAAATTTAGTTTGTCTTCTGTGCTATTATTGTTTAATAAGTTATATAAAATCGATATAGCTCCCTTAGTTCTAGTTGCAGATGTGCATATCTTTTCAAAGGGGGTGTGTACTGTGTGTGAAGGTGGCCTACCTATTTCCTTAATTCTAGATTTCAGCTGCATATAGTGGAGCCAAGAGCCCGGCAATATCGGTTGGATAGAATTATATTCCTCATAAGATATGAAAGTGGAGTTTGTCATAGTATCAGCTATACGGTATAGTCCTTTGTTAGCCCATATGTTGCTTATTGCTTTTGGAATCTGAACAGATGGCAAATTTAACTGTGTTGCCATAGAGCTAGCTGTATGTAATTTGTATCTTCCCTGTAGAGTATCCCATAATCTAATAGAATGTGCTATGGAGAGGTAATTGGACCAATTCAATGGTCTGTCTCGCTTAGGTGTCCACAGAATCTGATAAATTGGGTATAATCGTAACATGTCACTTTCTAATTTTACCCACTTTATGTCGTTCCCTCCAGTATTCCAGAGCGAAGTTTGTGCTAATCTGGCAGCCCAAAAGTACTTTTGTAGGTCTGGCACTCCTAATCCTCCTCGGTCTCTACCTTGAAGCAATGCTTTCCTATTGATTCTAGCCTTTTTATTAACCCAAACAAACCTTAACATATTCCTCTGCATATCAAATATGTCCTCTTGGGGAACGGTAATAGGTAACGCTCTAAACAGATAGAGCAGCTTTGGTAATATTATCATTTTTGTAATTACTATTTTACCATAAAAAGATACTTTATAAGTTGACCAAGTTTTAATTTCCCTTTTAAGATGCGTAAACATTTTTTTATAGTTTAGTTTATATATGTTATCCAGGTTATTTGATATGGCGATGCCTAGGTATGTAATGTTAGAGGAGGCCCATTTAAAGTCAAAATTGATCTCAAGTAGTTTTTTTGTTGCTTCTGGGAGGTGGGTTTCTAGTGCCTCGCATTTGTCATTGTTTATTTTATATCCGGATAGTATCCCAAAATCTGATAATAATTTGTAAAGCGGGGGTAGGGATAACATAGGTTTAGTGATAGTTAATATCACATCATCAGCGAATAATGCGAGTTTGTGTACCGTGTCGCCTAATTGAATTCCTGTGATGTCATTCTGATTTCTAATAGTCGCTGCTAACGGCTCTATACAGAGGGCAAAAAGTAACGGGGAAAGGGGGCACCCCTGTCTCGTTCCATTTCGGGTCCTGATTGATTTGGATTGGTAACCTGAGAGTCTGATAAAAGCTGACGGGGTCGTATACAATGCCTGAATTGCCTTTAAGAATTTTCCCTTTATCCCAAACTGCTGCAATGTCAGGAACATATAGTCCCAAAAGATCCTATCGAACGCCTTCTCTGCGTCCAGCGATAGGAACAGAGAAGGAGTTCTTTCTTTATTTGCATAGTCAATTAAGTCGATTATCTTCCTAACATTATCGGGCGCCTCCCTCCCTCTTATAAATCCTACCTGATCAGGGTTGACTAAACTGGTCAGCACTGGGTTTAACCTATTGGCTAGTATTTTAGTAAAAAGCTTGAGATCTAAGTTTATTAATGATATAGGCCTATAGTTTTTACAATGAAATTTGTCCCTACCTGGTTTAGGCACCACACAGATTCTTGCTGATAGAAGCTCTGGTGGAACAAAACCTCCTTGGAGTATGTAATTAAAGGATTCAACTAAATGTGGAACTAAATCTACAGAAAACTTCTTATAGAATCCCCCCGAATACCCATCTGGGCCTGGGGCTTTATTACTTTTAATTTGTTTGATTGCAATTATAACTTCCCTAGGAGAAATTGGGGCATCTAATTGACCTGCGCGTTCTTCGTCTAGCTGGGGAATATTACTTTCCATTAGAAAAGTCTGAATTTGTGTGACCCTGTTTTTAGACTTATCGATCGGAAGATTATATAAGGATTGGTAAAAATCAGCAAAGGCATTAGCTATTTGTGGGGGATCGTTAAGGAGATGACCCTCTGGAGTTTGCAGTTGGGAAACAGAGGAAATACGCGTTATATTCCTAATTTTCCTAGCTAACATTCGATCAGGCTTATTAGCGTATATGAAATATTGCGCTTCAATTATTCTCAGGGATGATAAGGCCTCCTCATTCAATATAGTGTCTATTTCAGCTTTTTTAGCTATGATTGCTCTAGCACCGGCTTCTGTTCTGTTATGTATGTGAGTCTTCTGAAGTTTATCTAATTCTAATTTTTTTTGCCGAAGGGCCTCTTTTCTCTTGTTGATTATAAGGGCCTTCTCTCTAATAAGTACACCCCTAAGGTATGATTTAAAAGCCCCCCATGCATATAATGGATTTTCTGTTGAATTTTTATTTATTTGCCAATATTCCTTGATAGATCTGATCAATTTTTGGGAGATAACTTCGTCTTTTAATAAGTGCATATCTAGTGTCCAGTTTCTCTGTCTTGAGGGGTCAAAGAACCCCCCTAGGGAAATCTCAACAATGGAGTGATCTGACCATGATGTTTGTGATATGTTTGTATTTACTAACAGAGGGCATAGAATCTGGCTAATAAAGATATAATCAATCCTAGAGTATGATTGATGTGCGGCTGAGTAATAGGTAAAACCTTTCATTGAACGATTGCAGATACGCCACACATCTATCAAGTTATGGTCTAAAATTAAGTTGCTTAAAAGTTTGGAGGAGGATTTATGTGGCGCAGGGGACCTATCAAGTTGGTCATTGATTGTGAGGTTAAAATCCCCCCCAAGAACAATCTTGTATTTCTTCCAGGTGGTTAGTATTTTACTAATCTTCGCTATAAACCTTCCCTGTTCCTCGTTTGGAGCATAAATGTTACCTAATATTATTGGGCTACCCTGAATTTTACCCTTTAAGATGAGAAATCTCCCTCCTGGGTCTCTGATAACTTCTTCCTCCTGAAAGCCCAGATTGTCTCTTATTAAGATAGAAACCCCTCCTTTCTTTTTAGCTCCAACCGCATGGTATTGAGTTGGGAAAGCTGCATCCCAATATTTTGGGGTGGTTACCCTAGTAAAGTGTGTTTCTTGAAGCATAATCACATGCGCGTTTAGTGACTTGTACTCTGCTATAGCTTTTTTCCTCTTTATATGTGAGTGAAGACCCCTCACATTGTGTGATATTATTTTAAAAGACATGTTTGATGTATTTGTGGATTTATGAGATATAGCGTACTTAACTGTATTCCTCTGCTAGTGCCGATTTTGTTCTTACCCATATTAGAATGGATCCCAACCTTTGTGAGTCTGTCAGGGGTCTCAGGCCGAGATAACCCACCAGTGACCATGGCAGAGGAGAAACGGAAAGAGAAAAGAAAATAATTAAAAGTGAAGATAGGAAAAAAGACAATAAATCGTATCTGTAAGTGATACATAACCAACATTAATCTAGTTTCGTACTCTCGCACCGGGGGTGCACAACCTTATATAATGCATTCATGTAATTAACTAAACAAGTAAATCTTAATCTGAACAATTCGGTAGATATAACCTGAATCAAAACATTTTAATGACCTTGTATTCAAATAACAGTGGTAAAGTGATTTAGCTCCCCTCCCTAATAGATGTGGAGCCTCATGATTGTAATAGAAGTTGTTGCTAATTTAGCCACTATTATATTCATAACTGTACTAAATAACTCTATGTAGCTGTAACAAACCAACGGGTTAGTGGATTCTCACTTTTTCTCTTAACAATTTTAAACACAACCTTAACTTTGAATTACACTTCAATATTTCTTTGAGTCGCTAATATCCTAAAAGGCATAGCTTAGATATAACAGCATAAATCTTCCCTCAATCTGATGTATCCTATCAGAGGGGAGTTCTACAAGCAATGATCAGCCGAGTTCTCTAATCTTATTTAACCTGGATCTACATCTTCGGTTAGCTGAGATCGTTTCCTTGGAGTTTGTGGTCTTGTTTCTTTATCCCAGATTGGCTGTGTTCTTTTCTTGGGGGCTCTTTGAGGTAATGGTAAGGCCGTCTCTTCCATTGGTATTTTCATTTGCTTCATCATTTTTATACCTTCTTCTAAGTTAGTGCAGGAGTATGAAGTGTCATGATATGTACAGATAAGTCGAAAGGGGAATGACCACCTGTACTTCAATTTAGCTTAACTTTTTATTTTTAACCAGAGGTCTGACCTCTGGTTAATTGCGCTTAGCACAAAGTGAAACCACAAGCTCGCGGTCACATTAACCATCCCTTGTAATGGCTTGTTATTTAACGTGCACCCGTAAACAGGCAAATTTAACAATTTACAGGAGCACATTAAGACATCGATCCACTCGTAATCTGGTCCTACATCGGGGAGCAAATTTTCTATAGTATCCAGTTGTCCATAGGAATGCAAGTATTTGGGTTTTAGTCTGGGGACTATGGCCTCTATTGTATCTGGTTCAGGATGCTGTTTCCAACCCCCAACTTAGTGTACTACATATTGAACCTCCGCCATCCCAAAGTGACAATTATCCAGCCAGAGAGTCATGCCAGCCACAGAGATGCCGTCTAACACTTCCCCAGGTGCCGCAGATGGTCTTCCCAGGTCTGGCTTTAAAATAGCCACATCATCCAGATAGGCACATTTCATCTAGAATTTGATCCACCACTCTTTGGAAGGTGGCAAGAGCATTCTTCATTCCAAAAGGCATTACCTAAAATTATTAAAGGCCTGAATGGGTCATGAAGGCAGACTTGGGCACCGCTCCTTGTGCAAGAGGTATTCACCAGTACCACTTGCACAAGTATAGGGTGGACACATAGCGCCCGCTAGACAGTTGGCCCAAAAGTTAATCTACTCCAAGCATGTGGTATGCGTCAGTCACCAGCTTCTTATTGAGCTTCTGATAATCAACACAGAACCGCGTGGTCCCATCATTTTTAGGAACTAGGACTATTGGAAAGGCCCAGGGGCTGGTGGAGGGCTGAATAACTCCTAGGGCTACCATCTTAGCTATCTCCTTTTGCATCACTGACTTTACCGACTCTGGTATCTAGTAGGTAAACTGACCGTAGCGGGGTTTGACTAGGGGTCCCGACAAGGTGTTGGGCTTCAAGAAGTAGCACCCCCAAGTGTTTAGTATCATTTTTACGCTCACACACAGGTGCACTTTCTGATTTTGTGCATTCCGGTCACATGGTGCAGGACCGACAAACCTTTTTGTGTTTACCAGGTGCTCACAAAGTAGCATAACCAGGATTGGTAGTGGTATTGCGGGTACAATAAAATAAATTCTGGAGGCTTGAAGAATGTCCTGAAAGGGGTGCTTTTTTGAAAGGATGGGGTACAGAGTTTATTCGGGCAGAAAAAAAGAAAGGTACTTGTGTCTAGGAACAATCTTTTTTAACCCCTGAGGGGCTGGGCTGAAAAAGTAGCAACAGGCTTTGTATCACATGTACTGTACAACTAAAACAGTGCTAACTGCCTGAACTGTATCTTTGACGTTATGCTGCACAGCCACTGCTATGTGTGTTTCACTCCTAGGGCTTGGGGCTTCTTCCAGCTCAATCATATATATTAGGGCTGTGCAATATGGGGGTAAAAAATAAAAAAAATTGATAAAATATTCCCTTTGCAATTTGTACTGCAGACTGAATAGGCCAGAGTAAAGCGTGCCACCAGTTTGCCAATTTCCTTGTCTGTGCACACCTCAGGACTGAAGCAACTCCCCTGAGGATTGATCAGTGCTGCTGCTAGGCCAGACCTGAGTGTTTGTGTGACTGACAGGACAGAAGCTTTTTCAGACAGTTTTTTGTTTGTTTGTTTTTTTGTTTGTTTTGCGATTTAGATATTGCGTAGCCTCATATCACGATTAATTGCATCTTGCGATAAATTGCAAGGCCCTAATATATATGTGTGTGTATACATACATACATATGGGTAATACACTGTTATCAAAAATGTGTTTTATTCAATAGTGAGGTACTCTAAATGTATGATTGGCATTTATGTTTTGCTTAATAAAATAGGTATTCAGTATTTTAATGATGCAAGACAGACATGATTATGCAGCATATTTGTAACTTTATCTGAGTAAATTCTTACAAACAGTTAAAATAATCAAACTGAGGAGAATGCAGTTCAGTTTCCATATTAAAAGTGCATTAAATATTAGCTACATAAAATTCTACTCCCTGCTGTAAGAACTTATAATAATGCTTTAAACAGTAGCAACACAATAGTGCTTCCCTGTGGAGCTGTTTGCTCATCACCACCCATCTGCACTATTTGTTTTTCACAGGACTTCTGCAAGTGAATCAGCACTCATTAAATTGATTTACTAGGCCTGCTGTCTCTCCTCAACATTGACTGCTTCAAATTGGGGAAGTGCTGGAGAGGAAAAGGAGTGGGAGGTCCTTTAATGTCCACCCTAGTACAAACTGAGTGGCAGCAGATTTATTATGAAGACTTTAAAGGAAAAGAGGTATTAGCGTTCACCTCTGCTAGGGAATCCTGCTTAGCTTCTGAGGAAGGTATTCTATAGTAATGTGTTTCAAAGAGATATAGGGGAAACCAGCAGCAAATACACTCTCATCTCCTTGTGAGCATTAATTAAGACTGTAAATTACAGCCAACATAAAATGACTCTTGATGACTAAACAGGACACTTGCTTTTCTGACCAGCTTGTGTTATGTTTGCATGACACCCCCAGCACTCTAATAGGAGAGCAAAGTAACTTCAAAGAGGGAATTCAATACAAATTAGAGGTCTGGTGAGCTGATAGCAATATGCACTGCATACTTAAGACTAGTAAGGCAGCTTCCTTGTTTTCCAAACAATTGTCTATAAAACTAAATTGTATTCAAGTTATGTTGTAGTTAAACTTTTATTTTTTTAACATAACATACACATAAGCAGGAATAGAAATTATCACTATAGTTTACCAAACAGGGATAAAAAGCCCTCAAAAATGTGTTAAACACAGCGTTAAAGGGACATTAAACACCTCAAGATATTAATATAAACTGTTTAATTACATGTAGTAAAACAACTTTGCAATATACTTTTATTATTTATTTTGTTCTCTTTTCCTGTAATTTGATTCTGAATATTGTGGGCTTTCCAATTCATGTTAAACATGGAAGTGCTGACACAGCTATATACCACACAGTCATTGGTTGCACACTCTAGTAAGCCATTTATTACCATTTATAATTGGCCTCAGCAGAAAAGGTAACCTAAGTTACAACATGACGGAGCCCACTGCTTTATAGACATTTACCCTTATTTTTTCAATTTTTAAACTAATATAATTTTTAAAAATACATGTACTAAATTATTTTCACGCTAATCTTTTGCACTGAATACATAATTCAAGCATTGATTTATTCAGGGGAAAATTACAAGTGGAGCGCAAAATTGCTCTTTTGCGAGCAAGATATTTGGGCTTCACGTGCGCTGGTATTTGAAGTTAGGCTTTCGCATATCAGGGAAGCTTTGTGCTTCGATAGGCTCCAATGAGAGCCTTGTTCTCATGCTGTGAGACACGGCTGAGAACCTAGCGCAGCAAAGGAGGTAAAATGCGCAGCAATGGGCAGCAAAGTGTAAATATATATGTATATGAATATATACATATAATAAATATATAAAAGCAAATACAGTATCTCACAAAAGTGCGTACACCCCTCACATTTTTGTAAATATTTTATTATATGTTTTCATGTGACAACACTGAAGAAATGACACTTTGCTACAATGTAATGTAGTGAGTGTACAGCCTGTATAACAGTGTAAATTTGCTGTCCACTCAAAATAACTCAACACACAGCCATTAATGTCTAAACCATTGGCAGCAAAAGTGAGTACACCCCTAAGTGAAATGTCCAAATTGGACCCAAAGTGTAAATATTTTGTATGGCCACCATTATTTTCCAGCACTGCCTTAACCCTCTTGGGCATGGAGTTCACCAGATCTTCACAGGTTGCTACTGGAGTCCTCTTCCGCGGCGACATCACGGAGCTGGTGGATATTAGAGACCTTGCATCACCTTTACCCTCAGCTACTTTAGCAAGGCAGTGGTCGTCTTGGAGGTGTGTTTAGGGTCGTTATCATGTTGGAATACTGCCCTGCGGCCCAGTCTCCAAAGGGAGGGGATCATGCTTTCAGTATCTCACAGTACATGTTGGCATTCATGGTTCCCTCAATGAATTGTAGCTCCCCAGCGCTGGCAGCACTCATGAAGGCCCAAACCATGACACTCCCACCACCATGCTTGATTATAGGCAACACAAACTTGTCTTTGTACTCCTGCCATACACGCTTGACACCATCTGAACCAAATAAGTTTATCTTGGTCTCATCGGACCACAGGACATGGTTCCATTAATCCATGTCCTTAGTCTGCTTGTCTTCAGCAAACTGTTTGTAGGCTTTCTTGAGCAATCATCTTTAGCAGAGGCTTCCTTCTGGGACGACATCCATGCAGATCAATTTGATGCAGTGTGCGGCATATGGTCTGAGCACTGACAGGCTGACCCCCCACCCCTTCAACCTCTGCAGCAATGCTGGCAGCACTCATACATCTATTTCCCAAAGACAACCTCTGGATATGATGCTTAGCACATGCACTCAACCATGGCGAGGTCTGTTCTGAGTGGAACCTGTCCTATGAAACCGCTGTATGGTCTTGCCCACCGTGCTGCAGCTCAGTTTCAGGGTCTTGGCAATCTTCTTATAGCCTAGGCCATCTTTATGTAGAGCAACAATTCTTTTTTTCAGATCCTCAGAGAGTTCTTTGCCATGAGGTGCCATGTTGAACTTCCAGTGACTAGTATGAGAGAGTGTGAGAGCGATAACACCAAATTTAACACACCTGCTCCCCATTCACATCTGACACCTTGTAACATTAACGAATCACATGACACCGGGGAGGGGAAAAGGCTAATTGTGCCCAATTTGGACATTTCCACTTAGGGGTGACCGTGTACTCACTTTTGTTGCCAACGGTTTAGACATCAATGGCTGTGTTGAGTTATTTTGAGGGGACAGCAAACTGACACTGTTATACAGGCTGTACACTCACTACTTTACATTGTAGCAAAGTGTCATTTCTTCAGTGTTATCACATGAAAATATATAATAAAACACACAGTCCCCATAGACCACTATGTAAAGGCACGTTTCAGTGCCGTTTTTTTTTCCCTCTAAAACCTGCACACTTTACCCATAAAAACTGCTTTGTTTTTTTTAAAAGATGCTACAATTTATTCTTTTTTTTTTTTACAAAAAAGGGACCTCACACTTTATTTTGGGGGCCATTAGGGTATATTTTAAAAATTAACTAGAGGTCTGACCTCTGGCTAATTTTTGAAGCGCTAATTGCTACCGGGAGCTTGTGGCAGCATTGACCAGCCACTTGTAATGGCTAGTTATTGATTGTGGGGACCGTAAACGTACGAATTTGCCCGTTTATGGGCGCACAATAGATTAGCACTCCACTTGTAATTAAGCCCTAAGTATTTAAAGGGAAATTAAATACTTTAAGATTGTAACATACAATGGTAAATCATATAAAAATATAGAAAACTCTGCAATATGCTTTCATTATTTATTTTGTCCCTTTTTCCTGTAATTCCATTATGAAATAGTGAGCTTTTCAGTTCCTGATAGAAATGGAAGTGCAGAACACTGTTATATGTTATACTCTAGTGACCTATTTATAACTGTCCCTAATTGGCCACAGCAGAGAAGGTAACCTAAGTTGCAATATGGCAGCTCCCATTGTTTTACAGGGAGTGCAGAATTATTAGGCAAGTTGTATTTTTGAGGATTAATTTTATTATTGAACAACAGCCATGTTCTCAATGAACCCAAAAAACTCATTAATATCAAAGCTGAATAGTTTTGGAAGTAGTTTTTAGTTTGTTTTTAGTTATAGCTATTTTAGGGGGATATCTGTGTGTGCAGGTGACTATTACTGTGCATAATTATTAGGCAACTTAACAAAAAACAAATATATACCCATTTCAATTATTTATTTTTACCAGTGAAACCAATATAACATCTCAACATTCACAAATATACATTTCTGACATTCAAAAACAAAACAAAAACAAATCAGTGACCAATATAGCCACCTTTCTTTGCAAGGACACTCAAAAGCCTGCCATCCATGGATTCTGTCAGTGTTTTGATCTGTTCACCATCAACATTGCGTGCAGCAGCAACCACAGCCTCCCAGACACTGTTCAGAGAGGTGTACTGTTTTCCCTCCTTGTAAATCTCACATTTGATGATGGACCACAGGTTCTCAATGGGGTTCAGATCAGGTGAACAAGGAGGCCATGTCATTAGATTTTCTTCTTTTATACCCTTTCTTGCCAGCCACGCTGTGGAGTACTTGGACGCGTGTGATGGAGCATTGTCCTGCATGAAAATCATGTTTTTCTTGAAGGATGCAGACTTCTTCCTGTACCACTGCTTGAAGAAGGTGTCTTCCAGAAACTGGCAGTAGGACTGGGAGTTGAGCTTGACTCCATCCTCAACCAGAAAAGGCCCCACAAGCTCATCTTTGATGATACCAGCCCAAACCAGTACTCCACCTCCACCTTGCTGGCGTCTGAGTCAGACTGGAGCTCTCTGCCCTTTACCAATCCAGCCACGGGCCCATCCATCTGGCCCATCAAGTCTCACTCTCATTTCATCAGCCCATAAAACCTTAGAAAAATCAGTCTTGAGATATTTCTTGGCCCAGTCTTGACGTTTCAGCTTGTGGGTCTTGTTCAGTGGTGGTCGTCTTTCAGCCTTTCTTACCTTGGCCATGTCTCTGAGTATTGCACACCTTGTGCTTTTGGGCACTCCAGTGATGTTGCAGCTCTGAAATATGGCCAAACTGGTGGCAAGTGGCATCTTGGCAGCTGCATGCTTGACTTTTCTCAGTTCATGGGCAGTTATTTTGCGCCTTGGTTTTTCCACATGCTTCTTGCGACCCTGTTGACTATTTTGAATGAAACCCTTGATTGTTCGATGATCACGCTTCAGAAGCTTTGCAATTTTAAGAGTGCTGCATCCCTCTGCAAGATATCTCACTATTTTTTACTTTTCTGAGCCTCAAGTCCTTTTTTTGACCCATTTTGCCAAAGGAAAGGAAGTTGCCTAATAATTATGCACACCTGATATAGGGTGTTGATGTCATTAGACCACACCCCTTCTCATTACAGAGATGCACATCACCTAATATGCTTAATTAGTAGTAGGCTTTCGAGCCTATACAGCTTGGAGTAAGACAACATGCATAAAGAGGATGATGTGGTCAAAATACTCATTTGCCTAATAATTCTGCACTCCCTGTATAGACACTAAAACTTTACACTTATTTTGTCAATATTTAAACAGCTAATAAAACTTTAAAAAAATACATCTACATGTTATTCTTAAACTAATCTTTTCTTTGAATGCATCATTCTATCTAGCATATATTCAGTGTTTAATGTCCCTTTAATGTGCTTTTAAAGTACCACCCAGGACCTGTAGAGCAGTGATTTTTAACCTTTTTTTTTGCTGTGGCACACTTTTTTACATTAAAAAATCCTGTGGCACACCACCATCCCAAAATGTAAAAAAAATCACACATTGTAGCCTAATACAGCATATATATATATATATATATATATATATACACATACACACAAACACACACATACTGTATGTATTGTGCTGTTATGCCATGCCTCCTACAAACTACCCCTGCACTGGGAGTAAAAAACAAGCAAAGTTTAAAAAATATGTCACACTGTTGTCAGTCTGCCGTGGCACACCTGAGGATCTCTCACGGCACACTAGTGTGCCACGGCACACTGGTTGAAAAACACTGCTGTAGAGCACTGCTGGTCCAAAGCAGAAACTGCAGCTGATCCAATCAGCAGCACTAGTCGCACAATCCAGATGTGTGACTAGCATTGTGCTGATTTGATCAGCAGAAGTTTCCATTTGGGACCAGCAGCACATGTAATTTTATCACTATAATGGTCCTTTAAAGAGAGAGAAAAAAGCCTAATTTTACATTTCCGGAATAGTGGAGCTATCTTATTTGATATTAACGCATCTACAGTTTCATTTGTGTATTTTCACAGCAGCTAGCGCACAAGATCTGAGCCTCTTTGATGGGGAGAGAGAACTTTGTTTAACAAGGTGTGGGTGAACGAGGTAACCAGCCAGGGGACTGGCCATCCCATGTTCAGTTTAAGTAAATGTAAAGTCCATTATCAAATAATCTCCATTAATGACTTTTGTATGTATGTATTCAGTGTATACCGGGGAACTCATGCAGATCAGTAAGTGTTTGGTACTTTTCAACGTCCTTTGTAACAAGGATCTATAGCAAGTGAAACATACTTACACCTCTTCATTCACTGTGTTAAAGGGACATTGTACACCAGATTTTTCTTTACATAAATGTTTTGTAGATAATCCATTTATATTGCCAATCTGGAAGTGTTTTTGTAACCACGTATAGTTTTGCCTATTTTTTTTAATAACATTGTGTTGATTTTCAGACTCCTAACTAAGCCCAGACGTTTTAGATGTATAGTGATGTCTACAGATTCCTGTGGCTGCTGTTTTTTATAATTTGTCTTTCCATATGCAGGGAGGGGGAGTGTCTGCTGTTCCTGTTTTCCCAGCCCATTTCACTGGGTGTCTCTGCCTAAACTTATCAACAGTGCTAAACTGGGAGCTTCTAAGTAAGGTTTTATGCTGGATTTTTAGATCAGTATCTGTGGATATTCTTCTTTAAAGTAATGTGTATTACATGCAGTTATATGAAATTTGGTGTATACTGTCCCTTTAATCATCTCCTCTTGTGCAGCTGTCTCTATGTTTCCGTATCAATTCTGGTATGGGGTGAGGCGGTACTTTCTTTTTACCTTTTTGAGTGACAGGCTCTCAAGCTAAGTCAAACAGGCCCACTTGTGATTTGCTTTCCCAAGTTCTGAATGCTGATATTCTAGTCTAGGTAACTTGCTAAATCTAAATAATTGTAGGCAAAGGAACTAGCAAGTGTGGTATTCGCATGGCATCTTTATTGAGCTTATTCTCTGCATTACACCTGAAGGCACTATGTCACAATATTTCCTCTCCTATATTGTTTAGACATTGCACATTGCTAAGGAAAAGCAGATCATGAGAAATTGCATTCAGTCTCTGCAAAATTGGTCATAAAAGAGTTATAAGAGAGAATCTATATTACACTTTTTAAATTATAAACATATTATAATGACAGAGCTCGGTCCTCCGGCGTTTACCTCATCTCTGTGACAAAATATGGATTGTCATGTAGAATGTAGATTAAAGTATTGTAGATATCTTAAAGGGGATTTAATAGGTGCTTGCTATTATTTCAAACACACATATGTTTATGTTTAAAATAACCTCTTTTAAGATATCTACAATAATTTAAGTAATATGCATTGTACATGACAAAGCATATAATTTAAACATTGACCCCTAATCTGCCATAACCTAAAATGAACTGTGGAAACCAAGGGCCTAAACATAAATATTAAATATTTAAATGATGCAATTTTATGTTCAATGCATAATGTTTAAATATTTGCATATAAATTAGAATGTCATTATTGTTACTTGTTGTGTTTTATTATTTCTAATTAAAGACAGTATCATTAATATTATAGATATACAAAACTGCATGTCTGTTATGTAAATATATAATTTAATGATACTGACTACTATAACATAAATAAATATTAACTTACATATCCATGTTATCACTAATAAACACAACAAACTTTAAGTAACACTTTTTAATTTATGTGCAATAGTTAAACCATTGTGCAGTATACATGTATAACTGTTTAAATATTGAATATCAATGCAAGGCCTGACTACATTATATCTACAATGTTTGAAATAAAATGCATGGTTATGTATAATGAATATAAGTTTAAGTATTGGATATATACATTTAAAGGTAGATATTCTTGCTTGATGCATTTATTATTTTAAATAAAAATATATTTTTTTAAATAGATATTTATGGGGGGGCGTGTCCAACTACCGACTAAGATGGCTGCTATCAGCCACAGCTGTAACTAGGAGTTTATAAATCTGCTGTTTATTGCTCCTTCAATCTACAATTTGAGTGCTTTTTTTGTGTGTCATAGACCATATCTATACTTGCAGATTGTCCTGAACAGCTTTCTTACTTCTACTACGGAGTAGCAGAGCTGAATTGATGAAGTGCGCAGCGGAGGCCTAGGAAGGGCCTGGACCTTCATCTACCCCTCCTATTACACTGACTATTCAGTCTCAATAGATTTTTAAGCTAAAGTGAACCTTACATCCTATCTATTTGTGAGTTATGCAATACTATTTCATGGGTGCTTTTACAAACTGCTAGAGAAACTACTGATGATCTCTACGGCGAATTCAGCGTGGATTGAATCCAGACTGGGCAGCCTTTTAGATGCGTTCCAAGCTGCCATAGAGCAGGCATTGAAAGAGGCATCTATTGTACCCGCTGAAGATTTTGCGGCTGCTGCTAGACAGACGACCCTTTCACATGTGTCTGAGGGTAAATTGGACATTTCATTGTGTGAGCAGCAAATATGGCCTGGCGTTGGCTACCCGCTGGTGCAGGAAAAAGGGGATTTGTGCCTATCGGAGAAGCCGGAGTCTTGTTGGACTAATGCAGGCATAAGAGCGATACCGGTTATAACATATGACAGGGGAGACGATGATGCTGGGGTGAGGTGCTGGAAACTACTTGACTTACAAGCCACATGGGTGGTAAAGACTGCGACAGACTAACTCACAGTTCTAGTGAAAGTTCCTGTTTTGCTTCAGCTATATGGTATGCTTTGTGAAGCAGCTCCCCCAGGTGTCATCCTGAGACTTGCTTTGGAGAGCGGTGCGAAAGCTAGTCATCTGATGCGATTCTGGCGATCTGGAATAGGGTGATGTGCCTATGCTACACTGCCGGACTGTTACAGGGCTTTACATGTTCGCATGACTCTCTTTGTGCTGTAATCTACAGCAGTTTGTACTTTGCCTTGGACAGTCTGGATTGAACTATCATGGGAGTACAATTGGTATGGGACTCTGTTGTGATATATGTTGCTGTTCATAGATATAGTTTCTCCTAGCTGTATTGTGCTATTTTTGCTTAAGTACCTAATATATCTAGAACACAGACACTTCGAGAAAAATTTCAGATAACTTGTCCCCTAAATATATTAAAAGAGAATTTGTTTATATTCATTAGGGGGTTTAATTACCTGATACCTGCTCCTAATCAGTTTTGAGACTAGTGAGACTGCATATTAACATACGTTTATCTGTTAACTGTGTCTGTGTACTATCTTTTGTCCCATATATTCAGTTACTCCTCTAGTTAACCCTGTCAGCGACTGTGATAGGATATATTTAACTAGTAGTCCTATCTATATCATAGTTAAGATGCTTTGCACCCTCAGGCAGTATTCTCAGTGTACAGGGATGTTTTAGTCATTCTTTTGTAGATGTATAGAGTTATATTTTAAGATCCAACCCCTACTTAAAGACACAATTCCCAACCCTAAGATATTAAGTTTCTTACCGCATAATCTGTACCAATAAGCCCCAAGACCTTTGCACTCCAGTATGTATTTATGCTAAACCATGATAGTCCAATACTGGTTCATAGTACCTTGCTCCATTTTCCCCTGGTTTGATATATAGATAGTAGGTTTGATACATGTAATATAACTGAGTACACAGTACTGCATGTTTGTTATAAGTCTTTCATACCAGGCTCCTTCCACCCCCCACTATAGTGCTTGCAAGATAAGCTTAGGGGCACAGACCCCCATCTGAAACCCCTAATTATCTCTAGATGTGTTTTTTTCTAGAGGTAACTGATATATTCCCTTTTCCCTTTATACCCAGTTATAACGTTAATATTAATATTTTCAAAAATAAAAACAAGAAAATAGAGGTTGGGAATTTGGGATCCAAGAGTGGTCCTTTACTGTTCAGGGTTGTCTTTGGAATGGCCATCACTATAGTACTATAAGGTCCAAAAGTGGCCTTTTATTTTATCTGAAGACATATAGTATATTTGGCAGATATCTGTGCTATTTTGATTGCTAGATATGATATATAACACGTATTGTTTTTCTCTGAATTAAGTATGGTTTTCTACTGTGTAACAATTTCTCCATAAAGAATGTAATGCTGTTGATGTTTGTATGCCGCAAAATTATACCTCAATAAAAATATTTAAAAAAAATAATAAAAAAAAAAATAGATATTTATTTAATAAAATACAGTTGATTTATAATTATAGTATCACATAACTGCATACCTGTTATGCAATAAAACAATTGTAACACTAATGCTTTTTGTAACATGAATATAAATGTAAAAGATATATTTATATTTAAAATAAAAAAACACATCAAGAAAAAATAAATACATATTAATTTATATACAATAGTTAAAAGAATATTCATTATATATTTCACACTTCTAATATAAATTAGATAGTGTCAGAATCAGTTGCGTGATTTTTTTTTTTTAGTCAGGTCTGGAGTTAAATCTGTGTATGAGGTATTGTGACAGGAAAGACAACAATTATACACTATAGTTGGTAGTTGTCCTTCTGTCTTTTTATAGCCACTAGTTTAATCAGAGTTCACACCGGTGAATCTAAGTACATAAAAAGTAGCAAAGCTTGTAACTGGAAAGTTAGAATTCAAGAACACAAGGTATTCAGATAAGATTTGCTACCAGAAGATAGCTACAGCTACTTGACTGCCCGACAGTGTCACCAGAGAATCATTAGCAAGTCAGCAGTGTTTAATCAAGGGCACAATATGGGTTACAAAACAAGACCTGCTACTGATGTTATATACAGGTTACCACTTGAGGAGGCGTGATGTTGTTAGTAGCAAATTGAATAAGAGAGCAAGTAATGTAACACAGTTATTGGATACGGTTTACTACTTGAGCAAATAACAGTATGGAATTTATACGACCTGAATACAGCGCGCAGGTTTGTTCAGAAAGCTCTGCCTGGAAGATATGCTGTCCGGAGCGGAGGTTCTCTGTGCAGGCAAGAGGCTGAGTGGGAAGCAAAGGCTTCGGCTGCAGCTGATGACGATGCCTGGAAGTATGCTCAACAGAGCGAGGAAGTTTCACAATTCAGGCTAGTGAAGAGAGAGAAGCGCAGGTTACGGCTGTAGCTGATGACGTCAGCGGAATGAGCGATTCCCTGACTGAAGGCGTTTAGGTAGAGATTGAATCAAGTCTTGGCAGTAGACTTTGATAGAGGTTTTCTGGGAAACAATCAACATTAGTCCAGCAAAGGTGGAGTGAGAGAAGGTGCCTTTTATAGGAAATGACGGTATTGAATTAAAGGGACAGGTAATAATGAGCATAAACTGGAATTAATCCTGACATAGTCCCCCCAAAAAGGAACCGCAGGGAGGTTCTAAGGAGACAGTCTGTCAGGATTCTGTCTATGGAATAACGAGACCAATCTGGGGGCATTGAGGTTGGAAACTGGCACCCAGGAGTCTTCTGTATGATCATAGCCCTTCCAATGAGCCAAATATTCGAGTACACTGGAGCGTCTGCGGGAGTCCTTAATACTGTGGACCTCATACTGGATGTCAGTCAAAGAGGCAACCGGAGCCATTATTGGGTTCAAATCTGGTGTTCGACAAGGCTTATTCAAGAGACATGGAAAGTAGGATGTAGTATATATGCATCCGGCAGTTTCAAGGTAACAGTTACAGGATTCGGCAAAGCAATTATAAGCAATGGCCCTATGAACAGTTTACTAAGCTTCCTAGATGGAGTCTGCAGTCTTAAGTTCTTGGTTGACAAGCAGACTTTTTGACCTATGCTGTAAGATGGTTGAGGTCTATGTCTTAGATCATAGCATGTCTTGTGTGATGATTGAGCGTGTTTGATATTATTGTGGATAACAGAGAAATTTAAAGTTATGTCATTGATAATATCATTAACCTTTGGACAGGTAACCTCAACTCACGGATAGAAGTTCATACTAGAATGTAAACCGTAGTTAATAAAAAACGGGGTCTGATTGGTAGTAGAGTTTTTTGCATTGTTATAAGCAAAATCAGCTAATGGTAGATATGTGACCCAATCATGCTGTTGATGCGAACAGTAGCATCGTAAAAACTGTTCTATCCATTGATTCGTCCTCTCTGTTTGTCCGTTGGTCTGTCGGTGGTAGGAGGTGGTCAATTTCTGTGTGATGTGTAAAGCTTTACAAAGTTGCCTCCAGAATTTAGAGGTGAATTGTGAGCCTCTATCGCTGAGGACTGAAGTAGGTAATCCATATAAACGGACAATTTCTTTAATGAAAATCTCTGCAGTCTGTTGAGCATTGGGAATTGCTGATATTGGCAGAAAATGTGCCATTTTAGAGAACATATCCACTACTACTGGAATAGTTGTAAATGAAGACGATCGTGGAAGTTCAACGATGAAGTCCAGGGAAACATCCCTCCATGGGGCTTTTGGTACTGGGTAAGGCTTTGATGTGGAACAAACTGAACAATTAGCCACATATTCCTTGATGTAACAGGTCATTGATGGCCACCAAAAAAAATGCTGGAGCAGGTGTAAGGTTTTCTGATATCCCAAATGTCCGGCTAGTGGGCAGTCATGGGACAATTTTACTACTTCAGATCGCATGACTTCAGGGATATAAAGCTTAATGTTATAATAAAATAACCCATCTTGTAACTGTTGAAGAAGATGTAATGGTTTGGAAAGATCCTGATCTTGGTAGTTTTTAATGTCTTTGATTGGATGGAACAAGATACACAAAATGTTGTCCTTGGAAATAATTGTGGAAGGTTGTGATGGTTTAGAATCCTTTCTTGAAAGAGCATCAGCCTTCCCATTCCTTTTACCAGGACGGTAAGTAATTATGAAATCAAAATGAGAGAAATAAAGACTCCATCGTAATTGTCGTGCTGACAATGTTCTATTTTGCTGTTGGTATTGGAGATTCTTATGATCTGTTATTACTATAATAGGTTGTGAAGCTCCTTTAAGTAAATGTTGCCACTGTTCGAACGAACTCTTGATAGTGAGAAGTTCTTTTTCAACCACGGGTAATTTCTCTCAGCTTGGGACATGACCCTGGAATAGAATGCCACTGGGTGCATGACATTATTCACTGAATGTTTTTGTGATAGTACCGCGCCAATGGCAAAATCTGATACATCTACCTCTAGTATGAACTGCAAGTTTGTTTCTGGGAAACGTAATACTGGTACTGTAGTAAAGGTTGATTTGAGTTTTTCGAAAACCAATTGCGTGTCTGGTGTCCAACGAAATGTTTTGTTGTGTTTAGTTAAGTCAGTCAAAGGTTTGGCTCAAGCTGCAAAGTTATGTATGAATTTGCGATAAAAATTAGCGAAACCAAGGAATCTCTGAACTTCCTTTGAGTTTCTTTGAGTAGGCCAATGCTTAACTGCATGAATTTTTGTATCTTCCATCATGATACCTTTTTGTGTTATGCGGTAACCTAGGAAAGATACCTCTTTAGCATTAAAGGTGCACTTTTCCAATTTAGCGTACAGTCTATGGTTACGTATTCTAGCTAATACAGTTCTGATGTGAGTTATGTGTTGTTCCTGTGACTTAGAGAAAATTAGCATATCGTCTAAGTATACTACAATGAAAACATCTAGGATATCCCTGAAAATATAATTTATGAAAGCTTGGAATGTGGCCGGTGCGTTACAGAGACCGAAGGGCATAACAGTATATTCAAATAATCTGTAACGAGTACGAAAAGCTGTCAGCCATTCGTCACCAGCTCTAATTCTTACGAGGTTGTACGCTCCTCTGAGGTCCAATTTAGTGAAGACAACAGCACCACATAACCTCTCGATTAATTCAGGAATGAGGGGTAATGGGTAACGATTTTTTTTAGTCCTCTTATTAAGTTCTCGGTAATCTGTTATAGGTCTTAAAGAGTTATCTTTGTTATTTACAAAAAATATACCTGCCCCAGCTGGGGATGTTGACAGTCTTATAAAGTCTTTGGTAAGGTTCTCCTGTATATACTTTTTTAGATGTTCTAATTCAGGTTTTGAGAGGGGATAAACATGGCCATAAGGTATAGTAGCACCCGGAAGTAGGTCTATGGGGCAATCATAAGGCCTGTGTGGAGGTAGGGTCTCAGCTTCTTTTTTACTGAACACATCAAAAAAGTCATTGTAATCGTTAGGAAGTTGAGGATTGGAAACTAACATGATATTTTTTAGGGGGTAACATGTTTTAGAGCAGTAATGAGAATCAAGTTGTATAGTCCTGTCATGCCAATTAAATGTTGGTTGGTGAAGTGTAAGCCAAGACATACCTAAAATTAAAGGGAACATAGGTGAGGTCAATAAGTCAAAAGATAATATTTCTCTATGTCCAGTATGTGTACTAAAAAGTAGGGGTATGGTCTGTTGTGTAATTGGTCCTGAGGAAATAGGTTTACCATCAATAAGATTGACTGAAACAGGAAGATGTTTCATGACAGTAGGTATTTTATTATTTTGAAACAAACTCTTGATCTATATAATTGCCACAGGCACCAGTATCAACTATGGCTTTACTCTCGATCCTGGACTGATCCCACTTTAAAAGAAAAGATGATGTAACATAAGGATTAATGCTATAAGTATTTGTGAGTGCTAGAGCAGATTCTGTAATCATACCAGACTTTGTCTTTTTCAAGATGGGACAACTCTTGACTTCATGGTCGCTAGAAGCACAGTACATGAAAAATTTTTGTGTACGTCTTCTGAGCTTCTCCTGCATAGTGAGTTGTCCTCTGATAAAGCCGATGTCCATTGGTGTCACTGATTCCTTGGGTATAGGTGTAGCTATAGGGGGTTTTCTGTAGTTTGTGGAAGTACCAGCCCTCTCCAAACGGGGTTCTCTAAATCGTCTATCTATGGTAGTAGTGCAAATAAATCTTCCAAATTTTCGGGGATTCCTGTACGTGAGAGTTCATCCTTGATCTCATCTGACAAACCCAACCTGTACTGGTTTTTAAGAGAGACTTCAGTCTATTCAGACTGTTTGCCATGTATCCTGAACTGCGCTATGTAGTCTTCTACGGCATGTCTTCCTTGCCTTAGAGATTGCAAGGTTATTTCTGCGGAGTTCTGCTTGAATGGGTCATCATAAATTGCTGACATAGCCATTAGGAAATTGCTTAAGGAATTGAGAATAGGATCTTGGGTCTTGTAGAATGTATCTGCCCAGGAGCGTGGCTCTCCTCTTAAATATGAAATGAGTGTTAACACCATAATCCTGTCTGTGGAATACGTTTTGGGTTTTAACTCAAAAAGAAGCAGGCAGGCATTCTTGAAAGCTTGAAACTGTGCTCTATTACCTGTAAATTTATCTGGCAATGAGACTTGTGGTTCAGGGTGGGTTTCAGCTAGCGTGGGTCTAGCTGCATAGATATCTCTGAGGCAGCCTTTAACAGACTGATTCTCAGTTTGCAAGTCCCTAATTGTCTGGGATAAAGCATCAACCCTTTGTGTCAGTACTACTACCTGGTTTACCACTTCTTGTGGGTCCATAGTGGAAGTATAAAATATTTTTTTTTTCCTTTTGATTTATATATATGGCTGGATTAATATGTCACACTTCTAATATAAATTAGATTTTGTTAGAATCAGTTGCGTGATTTTTTTTAGTCAGGTCTGGAGTTAAATCTGTGTATGAGGTATTGTGACAGGAAAGACAACAACTATGCACTATAGTTGGTAGTTGTCCTTCTGTCTTTTTATAGCCACTAGCTTAATCAGAGTTCACAACGGTGAATCTGAGTACATAAAAAGTGGCAAAGCTTGTAACTGGAAAGTTAGAATTCAAGAACATAAGGTATTCGGTTAAGATTTGCTACCAGACGATAGCTACAGCTACTTGACTGCCCGACAGTGTCACCAGAGAATCATTAGCAAGTCAGCAGTGTTTAATCAATGGCACAATATGGGTTACAAAACAAGACCTGCTACTGATGTTATATACAGGTTACCACTTGAGGAGGCGTGATGTTGTTAGTAGCAAATTGAATAAGAGAGCAAGTAATGTAACACAGTTATTGGATACGGTTTACTACTTGAGCAAATAACAATATGGAATTTATACGACCTGAATACAGCGAGCAGGTTTGTTAAGAAAGCTCTGCCTGGAAGATACGCTGTCCGAAGCGGAGGTTGTCTGTGCAGGCAAGAGGGTGAGTGGGAAGCAAAGGCTTCGGCTGCAGCTGATGACGCTGCCTGGAAGTATGCTCAACGGAGGAGGTTTCACAATTCAGGCTAGTGAATAGAGAGAAGCGCAGGTTATGGCTGTAGCTAATGCTGTCAGCGGAATGAGCGATTCCCTGACTGAAGGCGTTGAGGTAGAGATTGAATCAAGTCTTGGCAGTAGAATGTGATAGAGGTTTCCCGGGAAACAATCAACATTAATCCAACAAAGATGGAGTGAGAGAAGGTGCCTTTTATAGGAAATGACAGTATTGAATTAAAGGGGCAGGTAATAATGAGCATAAACTGGAATGAATCCTGACAATATATAAGAATGCATAAAAATTGTAGATAAATGCCCTATTAACCCCCCCCCCCAAGCTGCCCTAACCTAATCATATACAGGTATGAGGGTGGTTAGTTGATTAAGGCCTAATAAATGGTAACTGGGGGTGGTGGTTAGTAGATAAAGGCCTACAAAATACTAACTAACAATAATCACAAAATCAACCCACATACAGGTATGGGGGTGGTTAGGAGAATAAAGCCTAATCTGCCACCTATAGCAAACTAGATCCACACTAAAACCTAACCCCTCTCTAAACGAACCCCCTCTAAACTAAAGCCCCCCTCTAAACTAACCCCACTAAGTTACAAAAAGTTTAAAAAAAATCTAAGTTACAAAACAAAAAAAAACAAAATTACCAAAAATAATAAACTAACACTAAACTACATGCCACATAACATAACCTCCCAAAAAAATAAACCCTAACTCTAAAATAAATTACAATAGCCCTTAAAAGGGCCTTTTTTGGGGGCATTGCCCTCAGCTCTTTTGCATACTTTTTTAAAAAAAGTTACAAAACCCCCCACCTACATTAAAGTAATCTCTCACCTCCCAAAAAATGCAATTATAAAAACCAAGCCTAAAATAAAAATATCAAAGCCTATTCTTCAAAATAAAAAAACACCCCAAAAAAACCCTATCTAACTAACTCCAAAAGTATTACTCACAGTTGATGGGGTCTCTGGTTCCTCTTGATCTGATGCCGGGCACATCTTCATCCATCTTTGCGGTGGCGGACTTCTGCGGCCTCTTCCACCACCTCCGCTCCGCATCTTCTTTTCATCACCTCTCTTTGGGGAGCCCTCCTCTTCATGTGATCTCTGCCACACACTGAAAACCCAGAAGTCCCCATCAGATGTGAGTAACACTTTTGGGGTTAGATAGGGTTTTTTTTTGGGGGGGTGGGTTTTTCATTTTTAAGAATAGGCTTTGTTATTTTTAATTTTATTTCTTAGGCTACGTTTTTATAGTTAGATTTTTTTTTATTTTGGGGGGTTGTAACCTTTTTTTTATGGGGCATGTACTTTAGTGTTAGCTATAAAAAAAAAATTGGATAATGTTGTTTATTATTTTTGGTAACAGCTTTTTTTGGTAACAGATTTATTTTTTAAAATTTTGTAACTTAGTGGCGTTAGGTAGAGTAGGGTTATTTTAGAGTAGAGTTATTTTATTTATTTTTTAATTTTAGGATTTTAAAAATTATTATAGTTAGATTTTTTTATAAATATTTAAACTAAGGGGTTTTAGTTTAGAGGGGTTAGGTGTTAGGTTAGTTTGCTTTTGTGGTTTATAGCAGCATAGGGGGTTAATAGGACTTGCGGTAGGTATGTGGCAGGATAGGGGTTAATAGTTAGGACTTGCGGTGGGTATATGGCAGCATAGGGATAGATAGATATGATGGGTATGTGGCAGCATAGGGAATTAATAGTTAGGACTTGCGGTGTGTATGTGGCGGCATAGGGGGTTAGTAGTTAGGACTTGCGTGAGTATGTGACGGCAAAGAAAATTAATAGTTAGAACTTGTGGTGGGTATGTGGTGGCATAGGGGGTTAATAGATAGCTGTCGTGGGTATGTTGTGGCATAGGAGGTTTATATTTAGGACTTGTGGTGGGTATGTGATGGCATAGGGAGTTAATAGTTAGAACTTGCGGGGGGTATGTGGCAGCATAGTAGGTTAATAGATAGATGTGGTGGGTATGTTGGGGCATAGGGGTTAATAGTTATAACTTGCGGTGGGTATGTGGCAGCATAGGGGGTTAATAGTTAGGAATTGCAGTGGGTATGTGGCAGAATAGGGGGTTAATAGTTAGGACTTGGGGTGGGTATTTGGTGGCATAGGGAGTTAATAGATAGATGTAGTGGGTATGTTGGGGCATAGGGGTTAATAGTTATGACTTGCGGTGGTTATGTGGCAGCATAGGGGTTAATAGTTAGGAATTGTGGTGGGTATGTGGCAGAATTGGGGGTTAATAGTTAGGACTTGCGGTGGGTATGTGGTAGCATAGGGGGTTAATAGTTATGACTTGCGGTGGGTATGTGGTGGCATAGGGGTTAATAGATAGATACAGTGGGTATGTGGCAGCATAGGGGTTAATAGTTAAGAATTGCATTGGGTATGTGGCGATATAGGGGGTTAATAGGAATTGCGGTGGGTATGTGGCGGCATAGGGGGTTCATAGATAGATGAGGTGGGTATTTAGCGACATAGGAGCTAGATAAGAATTGTGGTGGGTATGTGGCAAAATGGGGGGTAATAGGAATTGAGGTGGGTATGTGACAGCATAGGGGGTTAATAGTTATGACTTGTGGTGGGTACGTGGCGGCATAAGGGGGTTAATAGATAGATGCGGTGGGTATGTGGCTGTTTAGAGGTTAATAGTTAGCGACTTGCGGTGGGTATGTGGCGGTTTAGATATTTATTAGTTTAGTGTTAGTTTTAGATTGTGGGGTACTTCAGTTTAATGGTATTAGGATTAGCGTTTAGGCATGGCAGTTATATTCAAGGGATCCCTTTGCTATACATCGCCAATATGGTTGGCAATGCTGCGTGTTGCCTAAGTCAGCATCTTTGACCAATGGTGTGTATAGTAAACGCCTCTCGGCGATGCCGCTATGTCAGGAGCTTGGAATATTCGGACAGATTCACTCAACATAGCGGTGGATCCCTTAGAGAGAACAATGGAAAGTTATCAGTTTATTAGTTATCTCATCTACACCCCACCGGGAGTGTAATTTTGTTCTGATGGCTGTATTTACATGCTCTGTCAATAGCCTACAAGAAACTTTCAGTATAGGTGGGATATTGCAGGCTAAATCAGCTATTTAAAATGCTGAATTAAAGGTAAAGAAGCTACTTGCTAACAATTTAATACACTTGCAGGTAAAATTGATCATTGGAACAAATAAAAATGGAGCATACTTTTGGGTAAACTGTCCCTTTAAGTTACTGGTAATATAATAAATACAAAGTTTAATTTAGCTTAGTCTAAAGTTATACAGTATAAATGATTTATTTAATTTAATGCAGCTTTTAACTGGCTTTTTTTATTTTTATGTCCACAAAGTAAATGTTAGTAACTTTTTTTATTTTTTTTATTTTGAGATTGTAATGAGATACTTTTTCTATTTCCAGTCAGAGGACAAATTAGGACACATCACATCAAGCAGTAGAAGTGTGTGTGCGCTTCAACTGTCTTTCCTTCCTTAATCTGTTTGCCAGTATTTAGCAGCTTACGCGACTGGTATTTAACCTATTTCCCTAATGGCAATTAAGTACTGTTTTCATTTCACATGGTGAAGATTGCCAGTCAAATCCCTGTCTCTTTCTTTTTTTTTTTTCTTTCTCCAGTCTTCTTTCTTGCTGCATTTTTTTTTTTTCTCCTTTTCAAGTAAACCAAGCAAGAACCCCCCCCATCGTTGATTGGGTAGCCTGTAGCGGAGAAGAAATGATTAAGGAGCTGAATGGTTGAAATCCAGCTAAATGCAATGATTATTATCTTCTTAGAGCTTTCTTATCTTAGACTGTGAGGTGCTTAATGGCTGGACTACTGTTTCTAACTCCTCAGTATTAATAAAGGAATCAGGGCAGCAGGCTGATGATGCCGTAGGTGACTGAAAGGTGACCTGCTGTACTGATTTCTCCTCTTCCTAAGCTCTTCCCAGCTACTTCACAAACACTAGTATTTTTAGAAGGGAAAAACAGATTGTATTTATGCGTCTGGTAAAAGGATTGAAATGGCTTCCAGGTATCCTGCTTAAGTGATGTCTTCCCAGCTCATGCTTTACTTTCTAAGTTGATAAAGGTTCTCAGGAGCAGACAAAACATAGCACGCAAGTGAGCTTAATACACTTTGACTGGCTGTTGCACAAGGTGAGGTTATTGCAGCTTTTAGAATTAGACAGTTAAATAGCATATCGTGTACAGATAGGGTGTTCTAGCCATAGTGAGCTGATAATTTATATCAGATACTAAAGTTGTTAATATTGAGTAAAAGGGGACATTGTTTTTGTGCATATTCATATAATTGATTTGAAAGAGCAGCAATTCATTTTGCATAAAACAAGTTTATAGAAATAGAACTACAAATTCCACCGAAATGCTGTCATATTTATTTGCTGAAGGAAAAACTCCCAAAGCTCAAAAGTAACATTAAGGGACAGTCTAGTCCAAAATAAACTTTCATGATTCAGATAGAGAATGTAATTTTAAAAAACAATTCCAATTTACTTTTATAACCAATTTTGCTTTGTTTTCTTGGTATTCTTAGTTGAAAGCTAAACCTAGGAGGTTCATATGCTAATTTCTAAGCCCTTGAAGCCCGCCTCTTCACTCAGGGCATTTTGACAGTTTTTCACCACTAGAGGGTGTTAGTTCATGTGTTTCATATAGATAACACTATGCTCACGCACGTGAAGTTCCAGTGAGCCAGTTTTAATTGGCTAAAATGGATGTCTGTCAAAAGAACTGAAATAAGGGGGCAGTTTGCAGAGGCTTAGATACAAGATAATCACTTATCACTAAAAAGTGTATTTATATAACTGTGTTGGTTATGCAAAACTAGTGTATGGGTAATAATTGGATTATCTATCTTTTAAAACAATAAAAATTCTGTTGTAGACTGTCCCTTTATGGATTACATGTGGCGCAAATCAACAATGTTTGCATGAGGGTTTTTGTGATCGTTTGCACGCAGGTTAAATTGTGCTCATATGACAAGTTGAACGCGATCACGTAAGTGCAATTGCGATTCACTTTAGAATCATTACCGCAAACTTAGAGCTGTGGTTATCTGTTTAGCAAAACTAAAACGTGTCACAAAACACATAAAAAATACACTACAAAGTACAGTTACACTCATAATAACACCATCTAATAAAAAATATTTAAAAAATGTTTGCATAAAAAAGTTATAAGGGCTAAAATATGAGATCTCAGGTATTAGAAAAAAAGGCATATATAGAAGTGCATTGGAGACATTTGCCATTTGAGACCATGTAAAAGCATATTTATGCAATATTCATATTTTCATATTGGATTTGCGCATATTAGAGTATGCGATCTGGCATGCACACATTATAATATGCAATCAGGTATGCGCATATGTGAATATGAGATCATGTTTGCGCGCATTGACTTCTATGGGGGAATAGGTTATCGTTTTCGCAACACTTTAATTGCGCTAGAAGTAAGCTGTTTGCGCTCATCAGGTTAGCAATAACTGTTTACTTTCAACTCATAATACAAATGCAACCCGACGTGTGCAAAAAGTCTTCTTCTGGCGCAGTAAACACTCTAGCGGAAGCGCAAAATACAGCTTTACTTGTAATCTAGCTATATATATATATATATATATATATCGCTATCAATATCGCTGGACCACACTAGGATTAGTGTGCAATCTGCTATTACAAGTCCATGATAAAAAGAAATAACCAGAGAATGTTTAGCGAGGCCAATATCCCTTTAGCACGCCCAGTACTTTCAATTGATGTTGTGGCCCGCTAAATATCACTCACATTACAAGCTGAAAATGATATGATGTGCTGAAACAAGTTATCACAACTTGAAGTAAAGTATTAGGGCTACAATAAAAGTATAACAAAACACAAGTAAAATATTTTTGGTTCAGCACCTGGGTAGCGCTTGCTGGTTGGTGGCTAAAAGGGTGCTGAACTAACAATGGGCCGGCTCCTAAGCTTAAAATTCCTGCTTTTCAAATAAAGATAGCAAGAGAACAAAGAAAAAATCATAATAGGAGTAAATTAGAAAGTTGCTTAAAATTGCATGCTCTATTTGAATTATGAAAGAAAAAATGTGGGTTTAGAATCCCTTTAAAAAAAAAAAGAAAATTCCATTATGGCTCGTTATTCTAAAAGTTTGGTGTGTAGTGCAATAGAGGAACAGCGATGAGTGGTGAAAATATCCCATTCCTTCCCCGTCTGCACTGTAAGCCTTTAGCAGTGTGAGTCATTCATTGCCAGTCTATTGCAACATATACATCTGTAGTTTAGAAATCGCTCTAAAATTAGTAAAGAAACCTACATTTTTTTTGAGCACATATAGCTCAAAGGCATCTTATTCACATTAAAATACTGAAGTACATTTCACAACCAAAAATGAGTGAAATGCATTTCCTGTTAGTAAAATCTGGGAAAATATTGCATTTCGTCACATAAACATTGCTGTTTAAAACATTTTTTTGTTATTATTGCTAATACATTTCTCTTCTGTATTAAACTAAACAACATTTGCTGTTTTTCTCATGAATTCCCTTCAGCATCTAGCAAGTTTAAAAAGACAGTAAAGTCAAAATTAAACTTAAAGAGACATTAACAGCTGAGTACAACTAGACATGTGCACAGCAGAAAAAATTGTTTCGGTTCGTTTCGAAATGATTCAGATTTTTTAGAATTTTGTTTCAAATCGATTTGAATTTGGATACATTTGAATGTACTGTATTTATTTTGGATTAATTTGGATTCGAATAAATTTGGATGTATTCGTTTCGGATTCAATTCGTAAATTCGGAAGTTACGTATGTGTTATGTTGATTCAGATGGTTCCACAAACTGAATTATTTCACTGTTCTATCTCACTAAATTTAATTTTTATACTGATATATGTGATTAGTCCATGGCCATTTGAATGTAACAAATAAATACAAACTAATTCTGATTTATTTGTTACAAATGCATTCGAAACGCACATGTCTAAGTACAACTAAACAGAATGCTTACCACTCATCATGCTAGTGTTTTCTCTCCTGTACCTGCAGCTCTCTTCAAAGTCGTACTCTTATTTTAACTCATTATAAGCATTAGTAAAGCTCTGTATCTTCACACTTGGCGCCGCCATCTTGGAGCTTATATGTGTTATGTAAACGGTGCAAAAAACTGCAAAACTGTAACACTTTTGCTCTCTTTTATATGAGTTAAACTGAAGTGCAAGGTACAGTTGTCAATTAGCCGTTGACATCACAGACCTGTGAAACTGCATTGCTTCTGTCACAGGATACAACTATACGTGAGCTACAAGATGGCGGCTACCAGCACAAAATGCAGAGCTTTACCAAATGGATTCTGTAATGAGTTAAAATAAGAGATATGCAGGTATAGGAGGGGAAATAATAGTATAGTAAGTAGTAATCATACTATTGTAGTTGCTCAGCAGTTTAATGTCCCTTTAAATAAACTTTGTAGAGAATGACATTTTAAACAACTTTCAAGTTTAATTCTATTACGAAATTTGCTTAGTTCTCTTGATATACTTTATTGAAGAGTAATTCTAGGTGAGCTCAGGAGTGCGCACATGTGTTTAGCAATCTGACAGCAGTGTTTGCAACAATGTTATAAATAGTTGCAAACACTGCTGAAATAGAATGCTAAAGACATCCTTAGCTCCTATAAGCCTACCTAGCTTTTCTAGGATATCAAGAGACAGGCAAATTTGATATTAGAAGTAAATTGGATAGTTGTTTAAAATCAAATGCTCTATCGTAAAAGTTTAATTTTGACTTTACTGTCCCTTTAAGAATTTGAACTTGATTTCACAATCTGTTTAAACAAGAGATGAGGCTATTTTGTTAAAGGGACACTGAACCCAATTTTTTTCTTTCTGGGTTCAGATAGATCATGCAATTTTAAGCAACTTTCTAATTTACTCCTATTATCAGATTTTCTTCATTCTCTTGGTGTCTTTATTTGAAAAGCAAGACTGTACGTTTAGATGCCGGCCCATTTTTGGTAAACAACCTGGGTTGTTCTTGCTGATTGGTGAATTCATTTAACCGACCAATAAACAAGGGCTATCCATGGTTCTGAACTAAAAAATAGCTTAGGTGCCTTCTTTTTCAAATAAAGATAGCAAGAGAAAGAAAAAAAATTGATAATAGGAGTAAATTAGAAAGTTGCTTAAAATGACACGCTCTATCTGAATTAGGAAAGAAAAAAATTGATTTCAGTGTCCCTTTAAGTACATTCTCTAATATTTTCCTTATATATTGCAAGAAGACTTCCATTCTACATTATTAATTAACCTTTAACAAACTGCAACTCGTATATAGTAAGTTTCACACTATGTACACCTTTATAACAGCTACTAAATATTTTTTGTTGGTGTAAAAACCCAACATTTCTCTCATGCATTATAAAAGAATATGTTTTACATGTTATATGTTATATTTGTTTACCCTTTAGTTGTTTTGAGCTGTGAAATAATATGCTGGTTCTGTTAAAAGACATTTATTTATTTTTATAGTACATTACATTTCCTTATAACATACATTTTTTCTTTTCTTTTTTTTCATATGTACAATTTTATGATATTTCTTGTAAATAGTGTGTGTATTCTGAAAAGCATTTTCCCCCTCTATTCCCTCCGGATGAGAAGGAGGTACAATCAAGCTGTGATAATTTGAAGGAAAAAGTGTTGTCCCTTCCTTTATTTGTACTGATGCTGATCTTAGGTTAAATTAGCAGCAGTGGTGCTGTTGAAATTACTTTCAGGTCTTGAGAATTTAATCAGGAAAGGCCTTGGTAGCTGTAAATTTGTGGCAGCACTCCTTAATTCATCTTGTCAGGAGCTGAATTGACTTGTATTTGGCCAGGGATCACCTCAGTGGACACTTAATGAAAGGCCAGATGGAACATGAAGGTCAGATTCTGAATCTCTGTTTTCCTGCTGTACCAGTTAATTATAATCACACTTATCAGAGTTTTATTGTCTAAAATAATTTTGATTAAGACACACTGAAATGTATGACTTTCTGTGCTGACTGACAAAGGGTTAAGCTAACTACATTTTGATATGGTTTCATAATGTCCCATATTATGACCACTTCTGTGATATCAGTTGTAGTCTATCATATCCACTCTCCATCTAAGGCCAACCTATGCTAGATGTATTCTTAAATGGGCAGGACAAGGAAATGACAGTCTTTTAGAGATTTGCACAAAATAGCAGATTCTCTGATCAACAGTCTGTGATCAAGCATACATGAGTTAGTTTGCTTTAGCTTATTAAAGGCAATTAAGGGCTGACTTTTCCTACACTTGTTATAGGCAGGTAAAATATGATAACAGCACAGTTGACAAGATATTCAAGATAAAATTGACAAATAATTTACTGACAAGATTTCAAAGAAAGATTTATTTTTTTGTGGTGGATTTTTAATGTTGAACTTTTTTCTGCAGTATAAGAAAATTGCAGGGCATGCGTGATAAAGAATTGTCTAGCAAAATGGTGACTGACTCTGTGGTTTTACTTATATCTGCAAATGTGATCACTCTGCAAAGTTTTGTTGAAATCTAGAGTTTTCTAGTTTTCTTTTAAAACATTGCTATTGTGAACTCTAGAAAGGGGAACTGTGTTGCAAAATTCTATATTAACAATATGTAATGTACCTGACCTGTATGTTCGTGTTTTTTATTTGATATCTCCTGCTTCTCATACTACATAATCATTCATATACAGCAGGACTTTAAACCTGTGGTTACAAAGTGTCAGAGATTTCCAAACTTTGCACAGCTTCAGGCAAATAGCTTAGTGCTAATTATTGGTTTTACTGGCATAGTATTGCCCATTTTGCAGGAAAGAGGCTAAAGTTAACTGTAGGGCCGGATCATTTTGAGGCCCCACAGTCTTGGAGTTAATTATCCGGATCTTGAAACTATCCAAGACTGGAGAAAAAACGTAGTGTACTGAAAGCAACAACCCCATTGTGATGTGATGAAATGTAACATGCAATGTTTTTAAATTTAAAGGGACATGACAGTAAAAATGAATCTTTTATTGTTCAGATCATGTAATTTTAAGATACTTTTCAGTTTGGTTCTGTAAGAAAACTTACGTGGTTCTCTTGGTAGCATTTGTTTAAAAAGCATACCTAGATAGGCTTGGGAGCGAGCATCAATGCACTGCTGGGAACTAGCTGGTGACCAGAGGCTACATAAATCTGCCTCTTGTCATTAGCTTATCAAGGGCCTGATTGTAAAAAGCTCTTTGGGCTCGTGAGATTCTGTAAGAAATCTTGCCAGTACTATGAAACCAATGTCCTAATTGTAAAAAGCAGATTTTCCTGTAATAACAGTGTGTATCACAAAGGGGGGTTCTTTGCCTTTAAGCATGTGAAGACGATGCATACATTATAATAGGACTCACAAAAAAATCTAACTTGAAAACTATATAAAACAAATAAATAAAAAAAATGAAATAAAACTAAGCAGTAAAAATTGTATTTAATCACATTAAAAATCTGAATGAAATTGTTCTTCAAAAATAAAATTTTATAAAAAAATAAATAAATTGATGTTGAAATTCTGCAGGAAAGAAGAGATTTAAGGTGCACTGTAGACATTTTATTTAAAACTACTTTGCACATGCAAAGAAACACTGTTAAATTCATATTTATTATACAATATTCAAAGTGTATTATTTTCCCTATTGTAAATGAGTTTCCCCACCTCTGCTAGTGGGCTGAACTGGGTGTAGCTGCAACTTCTCCTCAATGTCTGGTGTATTCTGTAAGCATTTCCCACTGAGATTGTAAAATACTATACTCTGCAAGCAGAATAATCTGATTTATATTGGCTATAGGATTTCATTTCTAAAGTGCGGCCCATGCTTGCTTCTAACTTTACTCTCCTTAGCCAAGTTTTCTTTTCTAGTGAGCTCTATTACTTTCTATGGGACTTGCAGGGACAGCCTTCTTGTTTATATAGGTAGATATAGAATTTCCTGTGTCAGCGAGGTTTTTCACATATGACCCAGCACATTTTTTTAGAACCAGGCCCCTGATCTGTTTAGCTAGCTCAGAGAAGTGCATCACTGCTCTGAAGCAGACTTTACCTATGTATTTAACCCCTTAAATTGCAGATGATGATACGTGGTTGCCATCCACACTATGTTTTTAGTGTGGATGATGACCAAGTGTTGTCAATTGGGGGATGGCACTTTCAGTGCTAATTGCATCCCTCCTCACTTACCCCCACATATGAGGTGGCTAAGTGGCCCTCTTCAGAGACTCAGAAGTGCTGGGCTACAGTTAGAAGCTTAAAGGGATAGTAAACCCAAATATTCAGATAGAGTATGCAATTTTAAGCAACTTTTTAATTTAATCCTATTATTATTTTTTCTTCGTTCTCTTGGTATCTTTATTTGAAAAGCAGGAATGAAAGCTTTGGAGCTGGCCTATTTTTGGCTCAGTACCCTAGATAGGGCTTGCTGATTGGTAGCTTCATTTACCCATCCAATCAGCAAGTGTAACCCAGGTTCTTAACCTAAAATGGGCCGGTGTTCTGGTAAGAGGTCGAACTTTTGAAAAGAGCGAACCATGTCACTTCCTGTGACGTTACATCAACTGTTTTACACATTTTGGCCCTAATGTGCATGCGTGCCAGCGTCATCACATACCTGGCCGCATACGTCACTGGTAAACTACTTAGACCTGTGAAATTCAGAAGCCTTTCTATAGCGCATGCGTGGGATTTTGTATCACAAATGGGGGTTTATGGAAAGCTGTTTATTCGTCTCCTCGGCAACATTCGGAAGTCCGCCCCCCCACTGCAACTACTCCCATTAAGCTGAGTCTCTGTGCGTGCATGACAAACAACCACTCGGCTATCACCACTGCTGCTTCTGCTGATCCAATGCTTACTGCTGCAACAAATGTTTAAACAATGACATTGAAGGGAGCCTGTGAAAAGCTGCATTGGATCAGCAGAAGAAGCAGTGGTGATAGCCGAGTGGCTGTTTTTCATGCACGCACGGAGACTCAGCTTAATGGGAGTAGTTGCAGTGGGGGGGGCGGACTTCCGAATATTGCCGAGGAGACGAATAAACAGCTTTCCATAAACCCCCATTTGTGATACAAAATCCCACGCATGCGCTATAGAAAGGGTTTCTGAGTTCCGAATATTGCTGAGGGGACGAATAAACCGATTTCCATAAATCCCCCATTTGTGATAGAAAATCCCACGCATGTGCTATAGAAAGGCTTCTGAATTTCACAGGTCTAAATAGTTTACCAGTGACGTATGCAGCCAGGTATGTGATGACGCTGGCACGGATGCGCATTAGGGCCAACATGTGTAAAACAGCTGATGTAACTTCACAGGAAGTTACATGGTTCGCTCTTTTCAAAAGTTCGGCCTCTTACCAGAACACCGGCTCCAAAGCTTTTAATTCTGCTTTCTCAAATCAAGATGGCAAGAGAAAAAAGAAAATTGATAATAGGAGTAAATTAGAAAGTTGCTTAAAATTTCATGCTTTATCTGAATCATGAAAGGAAAATATTTGGGTTTACTATCCCTTTAAGGGATGGGAGGGTTAAGTATTCAAACCCCTCAAACTCAGCTCCCTTAAAGGGACACTAAAGTCAAAATTAAAATTTCATGATTAAGACAGTGTACAGTTTTAAGAAACTTTCCAATGTGCATCCTTTATCAAATTGTGCCCAGTCTTTTTATATAAGTGAACCTTGAACCCCCCGGACGGAGGCAAAAAATAAAGTGAAGATGGGGGAATTACAGTGCATGCTAAATGCTTGATATGGTGACTCCGCACTCTGAGGGGATTTATGATCTTAAATCGTGCTTTACCCACAGCCACTTGGGTAATGTCCGCTTTACACGGGTTTTACTCTAGGATTTACTATATATATATATATATATATATATATATATATATATATATATATATATATATATATATATATATATATATATATATATATATATATATATATATATATATATATATAATTTTTCACTTTTTTGCCTCCCCTGGATGCCAGGTGATCACTATTACCACCGTTATCACCAGGCAGTTAAAACTTATATGGGGCATTGTTTTTAAGTGGGGCTTATGGGCTTTATAACAAGGGGTCATGGTGGGTCTTTAAGCCTTTTTGAAGGTCTATTATGTGTAAATATATTTTAATGTATATGTTGTTAGCTTTTATTAATTGTGTGTTAACTTTACATGCACATGACACACCGTTTTAAAGAGCAGGCAATTGCCAATTTAAATGGTGAGTCTTGGGTATTTTAGGGCTTAAAGGACCATAAAACACAGCAGAATTGCATATATATATTTATATAATGATATATTGAAAATTATCCCAAAATACTACTAGTCCACTATACACTAAACTTTAATACACTTTCATGCACTTAGATACATTGTCATATACACATACTGTCAGTCATACACATTGACACACACACTGTCACTCACACATACTGGCACACAATGAAACGCACAAACTGAAATAAAAATGGAAGGGAATTTGTATTGGTGCAGCAGGAAATATTGGGAGGCTTGGAGTTAAGTTTTGACAATATTTGAATGATTCACCTACAGATCGTGAGATTTCAATGATGGGATCGGGTCAGGGGGCGTCCCTGTGATGCTAGGCACGTCCTCCAGACAGCGAGCACATCATCATAGCGCAGTTGGCTTTAGGAGAGCCAACGGTTATAACGTTCTATTTTGTCGTAACGACACTAAAGCCCAGTGTAATTATGATGAAATAGAACGGCATAACAGCATTAAAAGGTTAAAGATTCCTGTGAGCACAAGCAAATATCCATGCTAACAAGTGTTTATGTATTACACATACAAGTAAAGTATAGCCCATGCTCATAGGTCTTGAAAACATGTAATCTGCTAAAATAAGCAACATATATACACATTAACCTGTTTTCCTATCACTTCACTTGTGAACGTCTATGCCTGGCATGAATAAATGTACATTCATTTTTAAATAGAGGCTTATGGGAGCCCCTACGTGCACATCACATTGATATAGATAGATAGATATATATATATATATATATATATATATATATATATATATATATATATATATATACCCAAATTTACTAGTTTAAATGAGGATAACCCCTTCTTGCAATTAAACAAAAACACAGGAACCATTGTTTGTAACCTTTTTTTATTTTATTTTTTTATGAATATATATATATATACTTTTTTTTTTTAATAAGAGGGTCTTAAGGCGCTTATAATAGGCCACCAAAAAGGCCTAGAGAACCCCAAGACCCCTTGTTTTAAAGTGAAGAAGCCCCTATTTAAAATAAAGTCCCTATACAGGTTTTAATAGCCAGGTTATCACTGTGGGTATTGTGATTACCTGTCATGAATGTATGTGCCTTTTTTTTTTTGGGTAGCGACTCATGAGAGCCCCTATGTGCACATCAAAGATATATGACTATAACCCAAGGGCCTTATTTATATGAGGATAACCACTTCTTCTTTTGTCATACACAGTTGTTTACAACCTTGTTTATTAAAATTTTAATGAACATAAACATTTTTTTCCACACATTTTGATGTAGAGTTCTTACTACATGCATGATATATATTTATATATAATATGGTATAGTATAAATCTGCTAGATCTGTTGAAAAACAGTATACAATATGTGGGTTTTTCACTTAAAAAATTGTCTACAGTAGGGTTAAATATAATCAGCATCTAAAAACTCCAAAACAGCTTAGAACAGGGGTGAAAATTGCTCAGCAGTTAAAGGGTTAAACATATAGTTATGTATAATATTTATATCTATAATATAATAATTGGATAAACCCATGGAATGCCAGACAGTGCTATGATGCTGTTCATTGCCGCCATCACTGATATCCAAGGGTTAACAATCCTATATTACTTTTGTTTTCCCTACAGTGGATGGAAATGTTACCTGCAAATATCTTGTACAAACAACATTACTTTTGGTTTGAAGAGAACCTTGAGGAGTATCAAAAAACATGAACCAAGCTGCCAACAGTTGACGTTGTGTATAACCTGCACTGTGTTAAACATGGGCAGAGGCGTAACTAGAAGCCACAGGGCCCAGGTGCAAGAATCTAAGAAGGCCCCCCCCACCCCACCCCCCAAAAAGAAAGTGAATTTGATACATATCTTTTTTTTTATATATATATATAATTTTTTTACATTTAACACAGAAAAAAATGTGAATCAGATTACATGTCTACAAAAGGAGGTACCCTGTGCCCACAGTCTGTGAGATGGTCTGACCCCCCCCCATTACTGTATATAGTGACACTGTTTAACCCACCAGTACTGTATATAGTGAGTCAGTGACACAGTCTGTAATCTGCTGGTGAGATGGCTGGCCTGACCCTACCCGCCCCAGTACTTTATAAAGTGACCACAGTAGTCTGTGACATGGTCCAGCCCCCCCGTACTCTATATAGTGGTATACTGTATAGACTGACACTGTTTATCCCCAGCCCACCCCCCCCCCTGCTGTAGTAACAAGGTCTGTAATTTGCTGGTTCCACAAACATACACACACACAGTCACATACATACACATACATACACACACACACACACACACAGTCACATACATACACACATAGTCACATACATACACACATAAACACCAATGGGTAAAACAGAAACACTAACCCCTGTAGTCAGAGACACTAGTGAGGCATCATGTCACACTCACATGATATCAGTGAAGGAAGTGGCAGGTTAGAGTTTTTTATTGTAAAATATATATATATATATATATATATATATATATATATATATATATATATATATTATTTTTTTTTAAGCTGGGCCCCCACCCTTAGGGGCCAAGTCGCAATTGCGGACTCTGCCCCCCCTGTAGTTTCACCCCTTAACACGGTATATAGTTGTGTCCTCTGTTCCTCAAAGGGGCAGTACACTGTAAAATTATTTTCCCTTTATGTATTTACAATGACTTGTACCAGCTGCGGAGTATAAAATCTATGAGAAATTGCATTTTCAGGTTTATTTATATATATATATATATATATATATATATATATATATATATATATATATATATATATATATATATATATATATATATATATATATATATATATATATATATATATATGTAATAGCTGGTTTTGTGCTTTAAGACCACAGCCTATTACAGTGGGTTGAGATTGCAGGTAAAATGAGACCTCCTTATTTTATCACTTTGTATATACACAGTTGCTTCCTTATCTTAGCGCTACGTAATTTGGCGGCGCTTTACAAATAAATGATAATAATAATAATATCTGTTTGTAAACCAAAGCTCAATACTTAGAGAGAACAATGGAAAAATTAACATTTTATTAGTTATCTCTTCTACACCCCACCAGGAGTGTAATTTCTTTTGCTGGCTGTGTTTACATGGTCTGTCAATAACCTGGAATTAAGTCCAGAAACTTTCAGTACAGGTGGGGATACCACAGGTTAAATCAGCTATTTCAAATGCTGAAATAAGGTTAAACGAGCTACTTTAATACACTCCAGCAGGAAAAATGGATAATTGAGAATAAATTAACAGGGAGAAAAATGTGGGGTAAACTGTCCCTTTTAAAATGCAACAGAATACAATATGCTGTGGGAGTTTGTGTTATAAGCAGGATTCTTTATCTGCATTTAGAGATGGTAGACACATGATTGCTTTTGTCTATTACTGTAATTGTATTGGCTTCCATCACACATGATCACCATAACTGTATAAAGGTCTCTGGCATATTTAATACATATTCATATCCTAACCTCCTTAGTACTGAGTAGTCCTAGTAAGTCTAAAACACTGTCCTCAGTTGCTGCTTTTTAACTCCACCCTTTGCTGTGTTAAAGGGACAGTTTACTCAAAAAGTGTCTTTCCTCTAATTTGTCCCCAATGATCCACTTTACCTGCTAGAGTGTATTAAATAGTTTACAATTATTTCCATTACCCTTATATTGGCATTTGAAATAGTTGATTTAGCATGTAGTATCCCCACCTAATCTGAAAGTTTTTGGTCTTAATTTAAAGGGACATTTATACACTAGATTTTTCTTTGCATAAATGTTTTGTAGATGATCCATTTAAATAACTCATACAGTTTTTTTTTTTTTGTTGTTGTTGGGTTTTTGTTTTTTTTTTAAAAATGGATAGTTTTGCTTATTTTTAAATAACATTGCTCTGATTTTCAGACTCCTAACCAAGCCCTAAAGTTTTAGGAGAATACCAACGTATACCTACCCCAGCTTGCTTTGTGTAAAGGGTCTTTTCATATGCAAAGGAGGGGGGATTGTCTGCTATTTCCCACTTGCAGTGGGTGTTCCAGTAACCTTTTAACCCCCTAACGACCAGCGCCGTACCCTGTACGATGCTGGTCGTTATGCCCTTAAGGACCAGCAATGTAACCTGTACGTCACTGCAGTCCTGGGCTTCTCTCTGCCACGATCTCGCTAAAAATAGCGAGATTGAGCTATTTCTGCATGCCCCATGAGTGGGGCACTGTAGAAATAGATTTGCAGAGAGGGCCACTCTGTGGCCCTCACTGCATCAGACAATGGTGGTGCCGATCGTTGGTGGGTGGGAGGTTAAGGAGGGAGGTGGGTGGGCGGCCCATTGCTGTAGGGGGTGGAAAGAGGGCGGGGCCGCTACGCCACGCTACAGGGAATGGGAAAAAAATAACCTGAGGCAATGAGGGGGATCCTATGTGGGATCCGTTGACGGAAAGGGATCTTGGAGGGGGTAGGGTATTAAGGGGGGGGGGCAGCTACACTACAGGAAAAATGGGTTACAAAAAAATTGCCTAATTTGCAGCAAACTGGATACTGGCAGACAGCTGCCAGTACCTAAGATGGCGGCAAATAGGTAGAGGGGGAGGGTTAGAGAGCTGTTTGGGGGGGGGGTCAGGGAGGTTGGGAGGTAAGGGGGGATACTACCCTGCAGAAAATGTATATTTTAAAAAAAAACAAAAAAACATTTTTATACTGGCAGACTTTCTGCCAGTGCCAGTACTTAAAGGGACAGTACACTGTAAAATTGTTTTTCCATAAATGTATTTTAAATGACTTGTTATACCAACTGCAGAGTTTAAAATATTTGAGAAATTGCATTTTCGGGTTTATTTGTGTATCTGAAGTAGCTGGTTTTGTGCTTTGAAACCACAGCCTATTACAATGGGTTGAGCTTCAGGTAATATCAGATCTCATTATGTTATCACTTTCATGTACACAGACTTGCTTCCTTATCTTATATTTGTCTGGAACACCAAAGCTCAATACATAGAGAGAACAATGGAAAATTATCATTTTATTACTTAACTATCCTGCACCCACTGAGGGTGTAATCTCTTCTGCTGGATGTGTTTACTTAGGCTTGTCAATAGCATATACGCCAGTATCAAAACTTTCAGTATAGGTTGGGAAACCACAAGCTAAATCAGCTATTTCAAATGCTGAAATATGAGTAAAGGAGCTACTTGCAACCAATTTAATACACTCTAGCAGGTAAAAAGGATCATTGGGAATAATTTAAAGGGGAGAAAGTTTTTGGGTGAACTGTCCCTTTAAGATGGGGGTGACCTTTGGGGGGTGGGAAGGAAAGAGAGCTGTTTGAGAGGGGTCAGGGAGGGATCAGGGGGTGGGATGTGTCAGGTGGGAGACTGATCTCTACACTAAAGCTAAAATTAACCCTACAAGCTACCTAATTAACCCCTTCACTGCTGGACATAAGACAAGTGTGTTACGCTGCGACATTTAGCGGCCTTCTAATTACGAAAAAGCAATGCCATAGCATATATGTGTGCTATGTTTTAACAAAGGGTATCCCAGAGAAGCTTTTGCAACCATTTGTGCCATGATTGCACAAGCTGTTTGTAAATAGTTTCAGTGAGAAACCTAAAATTGTGAAAAAGTTTTTTGTTTTTTTTAATTTGATCGCATTTGGCGGTGAAATGGTGGCAAGAAATCTACCAAAATGGGACTAGATCAATACTTTGGATTGTCTTCTAAAAAAAATATATAGTTTTGATAGTTAAAAATAAAAAAGGCTCTATTTCTGTTTAAATGTAGTTATGGCAAAAATGCTAAAAATGCTCTGGTCTATTGGGGAAGTTTTTGTCTGAAATGCCTGGTCCTTAAGGGGTTAAACAGAGCTAAACTGGAAGCTTCTAAGTAAGTTTTTAAACGGTTTTATACTGATTTTTTATATCAGTACCTGTGCATCTTATTCTTTATAGTAGTGTCTATTATATGCAGCTATATGAAAATTGGTGTATACTGTCCCTTTAAGGCCAAACTGTGTTAACACAACCAGCAGAAGAAATTACACTCCCAGTGGGGTATAGAAGAGATAAGGTAATAAAATTTTCATTTTACATTGTTCTCTCCAAGTATTGGTAAATGGTTTATGGAATGATATAAGATAAAGAAGCAGGTATATGTACACAATATGATAAAGTAATGAGATCTGATTATACCTACAAGCTCGACCTATTTTATTAGGTTGTGGCTTCAAAACACAAAATCAGCTAATTCATATACACAAATAAACCTTAAAAAGCAAATCTCATACATTTTATACTCTGCAGCTGGTAAAAAAAAAGTAATTGGAAACATTAAGGGAAAAACAATTTTAAAGTACACTGTCCTTTAATGTTTGTGTATAAAGCAGTCATTAGCATCATGGTAATGAACATTTTATATACCTTTATTTGAATGACCTGAAGTAGAAATACTATATTTTGGGAAGTTCTGAGCTAGAATCAAACTGTTTGATCCATTTTAGACATCAGCATGAGTGGTTTATTAGTGATTTTAAAGTTTTGTGAAAATTGTGTTTATTTTCTTATTAAGTAGACCCAATCTGGGCTTGTTACTGTAATAGACAAGGCTAGCTACTGTCATGTTGTTGGTAAAAGCTACTTTGTTTTGCAGTTCCCTATCTGATGACCCCAGCTCAGGCACTAAGAGACAATGGGGCCTATTTATCAAGCCGTCAACCGCAAATACGCTGGAATTCCGCAGCGTAGTTGCGGCGAGCCTGATTCGCCTTATTTATTAAAGGCTACAGACCAGCAAAAGTAGAATTTTGTGACGTAACATACGATCTGCCGGTCTCAGTCCGACACAGATCGATGGTTACGTCACTACAGATGTTCCGAATGCAAATTCGGCACTATCTGACTACTTTTGCTAGTTAACAAATAACTAGCAGGTACACTCGCCACTATTCCGGCCCAGCGTACCTGGCTTTCAATCCGCCGCCCTGGAGGTGGTGGATGCCATAGGAATCAATGGGAGTCTGAAAGCAGCGAAAGCTCATATTCGATGCTGCCCGATATCCCATTGATTCCTATGGGAGAATAAATGTTCCGTTTACACCTAACACCCTAACATGTACCCCGAGTCTAAACACCCCTAATCTGCCGCCCCCTACATCGCCGCCACCTACATTATACTTATTAACCCCTATTCTTCCGTCCCGCCTCCACCTAAATAAAAGTATTAACCCCTAATCTGCCGCCCCCTACACAAAAGTATTAACCCCTATCCCGCCGCTCCCGGAGCCCACCGCAACTAAATAAATGTATTAACCCCTAAACCACCAGCCCCCCCATATCGCCATAAACTAAATTAAGATATTAACCCCTAAACCTAACAACCCGCTAACTTTATATTAAATATTAACCCATTCCTATCTTATAATAAATTTAAACTTACCTTTAGATTTAAATTAAACTATATTAAACTAATAATTAACCTACCCTTGTTATTATAATAAAATTATATTAAACTATTAATTAACCTACCCTAACTATTCTACTAAAATTACATTAAACTATATTAAACTAATAATTAATCTAGCCTAACTATTATACTAAAATTACATTAAACTACAAATTAAATTAACTATATTATATATTTAAACACCTAACCCTACTCAAATAATTTAAATCTACCCTAAAAAATTACAAAGTTACAAAAAACTAACAACTAAGTTACAAAAAATAACAAACACTAAGGTACACAAAAAAATAAACACTGTTACAAAAAATAAAAAAGAAATTATCAAAGCTTTAAACTAATTACACCTAATATAAGGACCCTATGAAAATAAAAAAAGCCCCCCCCCTCCCAAAAAAATAAAAAAAACCTAGCCTACAATAAACTACAAATAGCCCTTAAACGGGCCTTTTGCGGGGCATTGCCCCAAAGTAATCAGCTCTTTTACCTGTAAATAAAAATACAAACAACCCCCCAGCAGTAAAACCCACCACCCACACAACCAACCCCCCAAATAAAAAACTAACTAAAAAAAACTAAGCTCCCCATTGCCCTGAAAAGGGCATTTGGATGGGCATTGCCCTTTAAAGGGCATTTAGGTCTATTGCAGGCCCAAGTCCTAACCCGAATCTCCATAAGACACCTACTGTATTAACCCCTAAACTGCCGCATAGCCCACTGCAAAGTCTGCACTACACTATTAACCCCTAAACCACCAGCGCCCCACATCACAAACTACCTACAGTATCCCACAAAAGTGAGTACACCCCTTACATTTTTATAAATATTTTATTATATCTTTTCATGTGACAACACTGAAGAAATGGCACTTTGCTACAATGTAAAGTAGTGAGTGTACAGCCTGTATAACAGTGTAAATTTCCTGTCCCCTCAAAATAACTTAACACACTGACATTAATGTCTAAACCGTTGGCAACAAAAGTGAGTACACCCCTAAGTGGAAATGTCCAAATTGGGGCCAATTAGCCATTTTCCGTTACCGGTGTCATGTGAATCGTTAGTGTTACAAGGTCTTGGGTGTGAATGGGGAGCAGGTGTGTTAAATTTGATGTTATCGCTCTCACACTCTCTCATACTGGTCACTGGAAGTTTAACATGGCATCTCATGGAAAAGAATTCTGAGGATCTGAAAAAAAGAATTGTTGCTCTACATAAAGATGGCCTAGGCTATAAGAAGATTGCCGGGACCTGAAACTGAGCTGCAGCACGGTGGGCAAGACCATACAGCGGTTTCACAGGATAGGTTCCACTCAGAACAGGCCTTGCCATGGTTCACCAAAGAAGTTGAGTGCACGTGCTCAGTGTCATATCCAGAGGTTGTCTTTGGGAAATAGACATATGAGTGCTGCCAGCATTGCTGCAGAGTTTGAAGGGGTGGGGTTTCAACCTGTCAGTGCTCAGACCATACACCACACACTGCATCAAATTGGTCTGCATGGCTGTCGTCCCAGAAGGAAGCCTCTTCTAAAGATGATGCACAAGAAAGCCCACAAACAGTTTGATGAAGACCAGCAGGATTACTGGAACCATGTCCTGTGGTCCGATGAGACCAAGATAAACTTATTTGGTTCAGATGGTGTCAACCAGGTGAGGAGTATAAAGACAAGTGTGCCTTGCCTACAGTCAACCATGGTGGTGGGAGTGTCATGGTCTGGGCCTGAATGAGTGCTGTCGGCACTGGGGAGCTACAGTTCATTGAGGGAATCATGAATGCCAACATGTACTGTGACATACTGAAGCAGAGCATGATCCCCCTCCCTTTGGAGACTGGGCCGCTGGGCAGTAATCCAACATGATAACGACCCCAAACACACCTCCAAGACGACCACTGCCTTGCTAAATAAGCTGAGGGTAAAGGTGATGGACTGGCTAAGCATGTCTCCAGACCTAAACCCATCTGTGGGGCATCCTCAAACAGAAGGGGAGCGCAAGGTCTCTAACATCCACCAGCTCTGTGATGTCGTCATGTAGGAGTGGAAGAGGACTCCAGTGGCAACCTGTGAAGCTCTGGTGAACTCCATGCCCAAGAGGGTTAAGGCAGTGCTGGAAAATTATGGCCACACAAAATATTGACACTTTGGGCCCAATTTAGACATTTCCACTTTTGTTGCCAACGGTTTAGACATTAATGGCTGTGTGTTGTTATGTTGAGGGGACAGCAAATTTACACTGTTATACAGGCTGTACACTCACTACTTTATATTGTAGCAAAGTGTAATTTCTTCAGTGTTGTCACATGAAAAGATATAATAAAATATTTACAAAAATGTGAGGGGTTTACTCACTTTTGGGGGATACTATATGTACATAAATAACCCCAAAACCATCAGCCCCCACGTCGCAAAGTAACCTACACTATTAACCCCTAAACTGCCAGCCCCCCCCCCCCCAAGCAAAGTATCCCACTAACATCTAAACCTCCTAAGCTAACACCTTTAAAAAAAACAGCAAAAACTTATCTTTAAAAACAAAAAAACTATTATTTCTGTTAATAAAAAAAAAAAACTACCATTAACAAAAAAAACTAAAAATGAAATTACTCAAAAAATAAAATACCTAACATTACAAAAAACAAGCACTAACATTACATTAAAATATTATGCCTATTCTAAAACTAAACTACATAAATCCTTAACCCTTTAAGGACACAGCTTTCAGTTTGCTCAATTGTTTTATGACGGAAAAATTCCGTCATATGTCCTTAAGAGGTTAAAGAGCCCTAAAGTGATCAAGCTCTTTTTATGAAAAAAAAACCCCTCTAACATTAACCACGCCCAAAAAAACAAAATGAAAAAAACATAATCTAAAAAAGTGCCCTGAAAAGGGCATTTGGATAGGCAGCTTTCTTTCTATTGGCTGATTTGAATTTGAACATGCAAATCAGCCAATAGGAATGCAAGGGTATGCCTATAAAAAGGGGTACCTCACATTCAAAAAGGCAATGCCCTACAAAAGGCCCTCTTAAAGGGCCATGATACCCAAATGTTAAAACACTTGAAAGTGATGCAGCATAGCTGTAAAAAGCTGACAGGGAAATATCAGCTGAAAATCTCTATGTAAAAAAGAAAGATATTTTAATCAAAATGTCCTAAGTATTCACATCCCATTGCAAAGGACTTTAAGCAGCAAATCAGTATGCCTGTCCCGGGACAGGCAAGGGATTAAGCATTGTGCACACTCCTCTTATTTCCTTATTCAGTTTAAGGAAGTTTACTATGAAATCTCATGAGAATTAAGTGAAGTCTCATGACATCAGAATAAAAGGGTTCATGACCTTTAGCACTGCTGATGCTGATTGGCTGCTGTTCATTTATTCCTTCTTTTTTTGGATCTTTTCCAGATAAGCCCCGCCACTAATTTAAAAAGTGCACGCGCAAGGATCTTTTACCTGTAACTAAACATTTTATTTTAACATTTCAAGTTTACTGTCCCCACGCACTACGTTAGGACATAAGGATCTTTTACCTGTAACTAAACATTTTATTTTAACATTTCAAGTTTACTGTCCCTTTTTATATTTTCTTGGATGAATAAAAGTTTAAAAAAAAAAAAAGGCTTTTCCATGACACGGATACACCCGCGGTGGGGGGAACGGATACCCTGATCCGCCATCAGCTGGGGGCACGGACACCGGGAGACACGTATTGCGGGAATTATGTGCGAGAATCACTTTGAGAAGCTGCCTGTTCTGGTCGCGATCCTGGTATTGGCGCCGGCGAGAGCTCTGTAATTTATATATCGGTAACGGAAAGCTAAAGAATGCTGTGTGTACCCGGGCAAGTCTCCTGTTACACACATGTAAGGCAGGATGTGCGGGGCTCCTGGTCAGACATGTACCCAGGGCTGAACTCGCTGCAGATGGTGTACTCCATCAGTTACGGAAAGCTAAAGAATGCTGTGTGTACCCGGGCAAGTCTCCTGTTACACACATGTAAGGCAGGATGTGCGGGGCTCCTGGTCAGACATGTACCCAGGGCTGGGCTCGCTACAGATGGTGTACTCCGTGCTCATACTAATGAGGTATTCCATCATCCTGTTATGGATAAGTTGTACGGTCTGCACAGTCTTACTAACGAGATATACTTCACAGTCAGAAGACAGCGATAAATGATAATTTGGTGGTGATTTATATGTCATTTTGGGTGGCGGGGGTTAACTTTTTGGCGGGGCTTATCTGGAAAAGATCCCTTTTTTTTTTACCTCCAGCTGGACAGTAACTGAAGTATAACTTTTTACACAGAACTTACTCTGCTGAGCTGATTGTGAGGTAAAATATTTTCCTTTTTTACATAGAGATGCTCAGGTGATATTTTCCTGTCAGTTTTTTACAGTTATACTGCATCAGTTTTAAGTGATTTAGCATATGAGTATTATGTCATTTGTAGTTTAGTTTTTAAATAGTGTTTTTTTTATTTTATGGTGGGTTTTTATATTTTGTTTTGTAGAATAGACATAATTCTTTTTTTCTTTTTTTTGGTAATTTATTTGTTGTAATGTTAGTGTTTGTTTTTTGTTATGTTAGGGTTTGTTATTTTTTGTAATCTTAGTTTTTTTTTGTTTGTTTTTTAAAGGGACAGTCTACACAAAAAAATTTATTGTTTTAAAATATAGAGAATCCCTTTTATTACCCATTCCCCAGTTTTGCATAACCAACACGGTTATATTAATATGCTTTTTACCTCTGTGATTACCTTGTATCTAAGCATCTTCTGACAGCCCCCTGATCACATGACTTTTTATATATTATCTATTGACTTGCATTTTAGCCAATTAGTGCTGTGTTGTGCTGACTCTTAAATAACTCAATGGACGTGAGTTATCTATATGGCCCACATGAACTAGCAGTCTCCTGTTGTAAAAAGCAAATAAAAAAGCATGTGATTAAGTGGCAGTCTATAATGTCTTAGAAACAGGCAGAAATTTTAATTCTATAAAAGTATATTAATATAACAATGTTGGTTGTGCAAAGCTGGGGAATGGGTAGTAAAGGCATTATCTATCTTTTTAAACAATAACAATTTTAGTGTTGACTGGCCCTTTAATTATTATTTATTTTTTGGGTAATAGTAAGGTGTTTTGTTTTTTAAACAGTAGCGTTAGTTTTTTTTTTTTTTTAGGTAGTTAGTTGGGTTAGTCTAGTTTTGGTTAACTTAGGGGGTGTTAGGTTAAATGGTTTAGATGGTAGTGGGTTACTACTTAGTGTAGTGCAGACTTTGCAATCTGGGGGGCTCAGGGCCGTCTTTAATATTGACTGGACCCTGGGCAAAAATGTTCTTGCCCTCCCCCCCCCCCCCATGTAATTTTGCTCTCCACCCCAACATCCCAAAAAACAACTAAATCAAAAAAAATTATTATTATTATTAGCCCAGCAGTGGATCATCCACTGCTGGGCTAATCATTTTTAAAAAATGAAATAAATTGAAATATGTGAAACTGGACCTAAGCAGTACAAATAAGTAAATAAATATATAAATTCCTCCACTGTGGATTAATTTAATATTCTTTTGAATGTGAATCTGGTGTGAGGTTAGTTGGTTTAAAGAGATTTAGGGCAGCCAACAGGAGCAAAGCAAGGTAAAGACTGAGGAGGAAGCATAGAGGTGCAGACAAATATAAGTTTAGTGACTGGAACAGCAGAACTACTATGGAAAGCTGTAAAATCTGAGACAGAGAGAAAACAAAAACTATAAAAATAAACCTTACATTAATGTGTGAACTATCAGCATGACACTATACATCAGCCACAGCAGTACATGTCACTTCTTTGCTAGGAACAAGTTCCCTCTCACCCTGCACTAGACAATGCTGCATGGGGAGGGGTGTGTGTGCACTCACTTATTCTTCCCACTGACACCTTTCTACAAAGCACTGTTCCCCTAACAAACTTCAGTTAGTTGATCTTAGGGCAACAGCAGAAAGAGCAGGGCTAAGGGGACCAGCAGACTGGATGCTGTCTGTCCAAGGCTGCATGGATACAGTATGAGATGAGTCACACAGCCTCAAGACTGAAGAGAGCAGTGTATGCAGCTGCACAGATGCTCAAATCCTCACATCCTTGCCGCTCCAGCTTTCTGCTGCATGCGCCTACAGTCAGCCCTACCCAGAAAAAATCCCCACCACCAGAGCAGTGACCTGTTAACAGTGGTAACCCCAGTAGGACCTTTTCTGATGCAGTGGAAATGGCTGAATGCCGAGTTAGGGCTTTGCGTTCAGTGCTGCACAGTGCACATCTAAAACAGCACATGGCAATAGCTTGGCATATCACATGACACTGCACGGTCTGGCACAGTTTTTTAAAAAAATAAACATAAACAGAGTACTTTTGACTGTGACAGTAATAGGACTGAATGTGTGTGTTCCCCATGTTTTTTTTTTTTTAGGACTCTTGGGCCCCTCAACAGAAACTGGGCCCTGGGCAGCTGCCCCTTTTGCCCTGTGTTAAGGACTGGTGGTTTAGGGGTTAATAGTATAAAGAGGTAGTTTGTGATGTGGGGGTTGGCAGTTTAGGGGTTAATTAATAGGGTTGTTTAGTGCAACTGCTTCCTCCAGACAAACTCTTTGCATTTGCGCGATCGCATTTACTTTCAACTTGTAATATGAACGATACCCTTAGAAAATATTGGGAGTGTAAATTACAGCGAGATTGCACTAACGAATTTGCAGAAAGTTTAACAGCGTGGCACTTGTAATATGGATTTGTGCGTAAATAACACGGCAATCTCACAATCGCATTTACGCTCGTAGTGCTAACAATAACGCGCCCATAATTAGCTATTTTAGACTACAAGTATTTAATGTATCTTTAATTTGATAAGTGGATGCATACATTGTGCTAACAGACATAATGGACTCAAATACTTTATATTTCTTTGAAGTCTATTTTCTGCTTTTACATTCAAAGCACATTGGTTTGTGTTCTTAAACAGGATGTTTCTCTTTAAGTTTACTAAATGAGGAGAAAACAGGAGCGACAAAATGAGATCTATTAGTGTAGCCCTGACAGGATTTCTTTTCACATGTGAAATCTCAGTGGGATATTAATCAGGGCATTTCAGAGTAGGCTTAATTAATTTAATTAAATTTGGTCAGATCAAACTGATTAGCCTTCCATGCAGGCCTGTGCATAGATTTGTGTCCCTTGTGCTTTCATTGCTTTTGCTGCTATAAGGTGGAGTTGGCTTTCAACACCAAGAGATGAATGGTCTCTGAGGTGATCACAATGATATCTGTCTTCACAATTGGAACAGGTCTACTATAGTCCCTGTGCTACATAGTAGCTAGGAATGAGCATCATATGAACTTGTCTGCTGTGTAGGTGGCAGCAGGTAATGTGCCTTGATTACCTCAGGGTGGGATGATCTCTCCAAACCACCCCTTTGACAGCTCTAAATACAGATTACACATTTATCATCTCTATACATCACCAGAGTTTTAATCACTGACCCTGACCACTGCATCACCATTGGGACATGCATAAAGGCCATATCATGTGACTTGCTTAACGCTGAGCAATGAATATTTTAGGGTGGCAGAAGCAGTGAATAGTCAGTGCAAGTTATTCTCTCATTGAAGTGAAGAGAGAAAGCAGCTCTCAAGTGTTTCTGAAGAGCAGGGCACTTGGCAGGGGACCACTTCTACTCAGAAGATTCTTGACAGAAAAGTGAGTATACAGAATGTATGACACGTCCTCAGAGCACTTGAACAATTAAACTAGATAAGCCGCTTTCCAAGCATTTTAAAAAAACTTGTTCAACATGTGCTTTAAAAGTAGGTTAAGGGGGAAAAATTAAACAAATGTACATATTGAAGTATAGCTGTATTTGCTTTCATTAGACCAAAACTGAATGTGTGTGAGTGAAAATATATGTATGTGTGTATGTATTTGTGTGTATGTATATGTGTGTGTGTGTGTATGTATCTATATGTATGTATATATGTGTGTGTATGTATGTGTGTATATATATATATATATATATATATATATATATATATATATTGTGTGTAAATTATATGTGTGTGTATATTATTTTTTTATATATATTTATGTACAGTTGCTTAACACATCACTATCATATATATTCATTCATATTCCATACATATTTTATTTTGTTAAACTTTTCTTAAATATAATTGTTGCTATCCAGTTCTGATGAACATCATACTAGTTTTGCATTGCTCTCTTTTTTCTTTGCTAGAGAAGATGGAGTTGGTTGGAAATATGGTTTGGCTATTTTTAAAGTAAGTCTGACAAATGTAATGTGATCACCATAATGTTAGTTAGCTGCCTTTGTTAAACCTGTGTTCTTTAAACAAACACTACCAGAAAGGGGCAGGGTGTTGTGAACCTGGCAGATGGACACTTAGCCTGAGCTAAGGAATTGGGCCTTTGCCTTAAGCAGTGATAGGAAGGCTTTCACTACTTCTTAATCTAGTAGAGAAGGTATCCTGTTACTAAGGTTATTTTCAAATAGGGAAGAGGGCGCACAGGCCTTGAAGATGTCTTGAGATCTGTAAGGCAACTGCTACTGAGTTGCTCAGCTGTTATTTTGCTTGTTTAAGTGACTGTTGTCTGCACAGGTGTCTGTTGCAGGAGATGGCTGGTTCAAATGGTTGACATAACTTTCCTAAAGCAGTTAAAAAAGGTTGACAACCTCTGCAGGGCTCTGAAACTCAGCCCTCACTGACAGATCTAGTAAACTTGTCAGGCCATTTGGTTCAGTAGAACAGAGGCACTGACCAATTGCTGATAACCAGCTTTAGCATTTCTGCACTTTGCTGTCAACATTTGGTATCTTTGTATAGGCTGAGTTTCTGACTAGATGTGGTCTGCTAAAATCCTTGCACAAAAATGGTAGCGCACTATGCTTCATGTGTTTAGCATAGTATATAATTATTAACTTATATTTCCCTTACTCAAATGCCTGACACAAAGCTGTTTCTAAGGTCTGGATCACTAAGAGTTTCCATTTTTACTGGCAGTTTGCATTTTACTGGTAAGACTTTCTCTCTAGGATTTTCAAGATTTTTAATATTGTTAGTATTTAAATGTAGACATTTCTTTCTAAGGTCTACAACGCCAGCATAGCCAATGTCCTTATGCCTTGCCTTATCTACTTAATAACCCATTTTACTATAGCTTATGTAATATAGCATATTTTTATATAACATATTAAAAGTGCATTCTCATCTTCATCGGTTTGGTGTGGATGTATCCCCCACACATTTGGCCTTCTGATATATATTGTCCATCTGCAATTACTATCCAGAGTTTTCCTTATAGATTTGTCACACACTCCTCCTGCAGCAGATCAAAGGACTGCAATATATGTGTGATGACTCACACGGGGCCCCACAATACTACTGGTGAGGAAACAGGCACCAAAGCATGACTTCAACTCATGAGGAGCTGATATTTGCATTTGGGGCAGAACAGGAGCAGAGGTGCACTTACTTCCAGGAACAGTTTCTCAACGGAAAAGACTTGGGCACTGGTTTTCAAACCTGTCCGCATTCCTCCCTAACAGGACAGATTTTGAGGATATCTAAACTTGACAACATGTGAAATAATCAGCTGATTAATAAACATGGTTGTTTTACCTGCTCTTACCCAAGGTAATCCTGAAAATCTGGCCTGTTAAGGATCCTGAAAATCCGGCATGACAGCAGGTTTGAAAACCAGTGATCTAGGGGAAGTTCAGACTGCAGGAGCAGTAGATAACTTATGCTGGCAACGTAGCAGCTGTTAGACAAATATACAAATTGCAGATCTCCAATAGAGAGGTGTCGATTTCTCCTTCAATAGACGGCTTTGATATCTTTTAAAGGGACAGTAAAGTCAAAATTAAACTTTCATGTTTCACATAGTGTGTACAATTTTTGGATTGTACTTCTATTATCTGATTTGCTTTGTTCTCTTTGTATACTTTGTTGAAAGGCATACCTAGGTAGGCTCAGATGAAGAAATGCACTACTGGAACCTAGCTGATGATTGATAGATGCACATATATGCCTCTTGTCATTGGTTTGCCTAATGTGTCCAGCTAGCTTAAAGGGACAGTATACACTCATTTTCATATAACTGCATTAATAGACACTACTATAAAGAATAAGATGCACAGATACTGATATAAAAATCCAGTATAAAATGGTATAAAAACGTACTTAGAAGCTTTCAGTTTAGCTCTGTCGAAAAGGCAATTGGAAAGCCCACTGCAAGTGGGAAATAAGACACTCCCCCCTCCCCCTTCTTTTGCATATGAAAAGACCCTTTACACAAACAGGAGCAAGCTGGAGAAGGTAGCTGATGGTATTCAAATAAAACTTTGGGGCTTGGTTAGGAGTCTGAAAATCAGAGCAATGTTCTTAAAAAATATGCAAAATTATAAAAAAAATTAAAAAACTAACTTTATGGGCTTTATAAATAGATCTACAAAACATTTATGCAAAGAAAAAATGAGTGTATAATGGCCCTTTAATATATTGCATTGCTGCTCCTTCAACAAAGAATAACAAGAGAATGAAGCACATCAAAAGTTATTTTGCTCTATCTCGACCATGTAAGACATTTTTTTAGTTTCATGTCCCTTTAAGTTGCTCAGTGGTTATAATCTGTACCTGATACAGCAGTCTCCACTGATTCATTGTTGTATATTTTTTTACATTTATTTGCGTGTATATAAATGCATTTTATACCTCTCTAAGTACTAAGCAAATAGTTGAGACTCGAGATGTGCATTAAATTACCTGCTTTTGCAACATTAGAATTTGTATCAGATCAGTATTAAAGGGACAGTCTATTCCAGAGTATTTATTGTTTAAAGAAATAATAATTACTGATTCCCCAGTTTTGCATAATCAACACGGTAATATTAATATATTTTTTATCTTTTATGATTACCTTGTATATAAGCTTCTGCAGACTGCCCCAGAACTAAGGAAAACTGATAATGGAAATACATTGGCAAGTTATGCCATGCTCTTTCCAGTTAATTTTGACCTTACTGTCCCTTTCATGTTTAGTATTAACTAGCATTACTTCTTATAGGTGTCTCTTGCACACACGGACACTCAACCTCTCTCACTTCTTTCTTATAGGAAATATTTTAAATAGAAATAATACAAAGTGATGGTTAACTATATTTATTGTACTTACAATATTTGTAATTGTAAAGTAAAAGATGGGGACTTTAATTCATGAAAGTCTTTGTAAACGCTTAATTTTTTTTAATGCTTACCCTTCATGTTTTCGTATATTGCACCGTTCCTCCGCCTGTAACGGATATTCTATTTCTTAATTCACTGATGATTCAGGCTGTAGCCATTCATATTGCGCCCAAAACCAGGGGCGTTATTTACTTGCTGGATGCCAAAGGGGGCACAATATGATTGGCTACAGCCTGAATCGTCAGTGAAGTAAGAAATAGAGTATTTGTTCAGGGCGGAGGAATGGTGCAATATACGAAAACATGAAGGGTAAGCATTAAAAAAAATTAAGCGGTGGAACGGCGTAATTATTTTAAAAAAAATTAAGTGTTTATAATTAAAGTCTTTCATGAATGAAAGTCTCCATCTTTTACTTTATGATTACAAATATTGTAAGTACAAACAATGTAGTTTACCATCACTTTAAGGGGGCGGGGGGGGGGGGGTAATGATGTTCAATGTTGTTGGTTTTTTTTGGGGGGGGGGTCACTTCTTAGAATCATTTCACGTCTGCATGCAAACTGGAATCACATTTAACACACAAGCCGTCTGGGGTACAAAGGTTATGAACTGCTTGTAAACCATATTAAAATATAAGCCCCTAGGGAAGTTTCACAGTGAGGCATTGCCACAGTTGAATTTTCTGATCTCTGCATACATAAACATAACCTGTCCATAAATAGAGGCTGCTTCGAATTTTTACATTCTGATGAATAGTGAGCAGATTTGAGGAATATAAATAATTGCTTATAAATTGCATGTGATTAACATTCTTGTTACATTTTTCTGATTTTGGCTTGCAAAAAGGCCAATATTTCTCTTCTGTTTATGTGTTTTCTACATCTCTAAAGAGTTGTGTATTGCAATAATGGGAAATAATGAGTTGACTAAAGTATTCATACTTTTTGTGGATAAATATATGTTTCAGATGTTCAGAACACTTGCAATTACATCATCCCATAGCATGTGTTGCCATGCTAGACTCATTATCTGTAACTATGCATTCAAATGTACACACTAATTCCGTGATCACATTTAATTGTCAACCAGTCATTGTATACTATTCATAAGTGAAATATGTAATAGTATACATTTTTATTGCAAAGATGGAGCAGGGAATTCTAGAAAAATGAGTGGGTCCCACAAGGTATAGAAACAAAAATTTGCCCGAAGAAATTACCAGTACAGTTTTTATTTTTAAAAAGTATGGGTATGAACACAGAATGGTTAGTTGATGGTTTTTCTAATTTCTATATATCATCTTATTAAAAAGCTATAGAAACTAAATCCCAATATTTTCAAGAAACCCCTAGCATTGTTTTTTTACAGCTAAGCATTTCCAGTTTGTTGATTTGTATATAGCATACAAAACCCAACAGTAAAAGGCAAATACATTGGTAATTACCAGTTGTGTAAAAGCCCTCTTAAATCCCTCTCCCCATCATCTCCACACCCATAAGTGTAAACTGAACAGATTATTGCTGTGTTTGATCTGTCAGTCAACAGCTCAAGACCTTGAGTGGATAAGACCTGGGAGAGTGCGGAAAATAGAACTGTTTCTGATCAGTGATAATGGCATTTTCATCTGCATGTCTCAAAATGTTAATGCTACGCAAAAGTTTAGGTCAACTTTTCTTGTTGTAGGCTAAGAAACATAATATAAAATTCTGGTCACCAATTATGTGCATGTGTGTATAATACATAAGTATTTATGTGTATATATATTGTTTGCTATAATTATGTAAGGTTCCATGATTAAGTCTTAACATTTTCATTTAAAAAAAAAAACAAAAAAACAAGCTGCCTGTTAATGAAAACACAAATCGTAAGCATGTATGTTAAAAAATAAAACACACACACAATTTTGAGCATGTAAATAGGGTTGGAACATCATTAAAAAACTGTTAATCCAAAAGCACTCGCCACACCCATGAAAGCCCACCTCTTAGGTGTGATTCAGTCCTCTCAAAACAGATAGTGTAAAAACATCTGCATACATTAACAGTTAGTTCTACTCAGACTGTAGAAGCCAACAAAAAGCCCTTACTAATCCTCTGTGGCACCATCAACTGCCCCTTACTACTATACTTAAGTAGAGCTTTTGCATACTCTCAAAATAACATGTTTGGTGTCAAGAAAGCACCTTTGTGACACATTGCACTACTTATTAATTTGTGTGATTAGCTCACACTAACCTATTTAATTTGTGATAAAACAAGTGTGTGTCTCATTATGAAGATTTAAGTGACACACTCATTGATTTAATTATATTTTAATGTTTTCTTCATATTTTTAATCTTAGTGGTAATAAAAAAAAAATCTGCATAATTGAAAAAATATATATTTTTTTCAAAACTTTAAAAATGGAACTGTAGATTTGGGTTGTTGGAATTATCTAGCTAAATACATTATTCACACTTTTTACAACCTATTTTTTCAATGAATATTACACAATACAATTTAGATATTTCTGGAAAAGATCCTTCATTATTTAAAGCACTGTGTCTTCAAATTAAAATCAAGGGTATGTTTTTGGTTTATACGAAAACATGGTTCCTAAAATAGTTACCTTTCATACAATAATGTTCCATTTTTAGGTTGTTTTATCCTGCACAATGTTGTATGACTATGAAGGGTTTCCTGTACTCTCATCCTTCCTGTTCTAACATTCACAAGCGTAAGAGAAGCTTTTATATTCTTGTTTGTGGCAGAAACTGGGTAGTAGATATGTTTAAATGATTTGGTGAAATTTGTAGAGCAAACTCTCTATGGCAGGAACAGTACATGTTTCAAACACTGTTGGAGGCTGTGAGGTTTTAACTTGTCTTGAGACTGCTGTATTTTATCAATATGCAGTACATTGTGATAATAGATCATCAGGAGACTAAATCCTATTATTGAGGCCTGCAAAACAAAAGTTAGAAATTCATGGTCTCTCTGCATATGGGTTAGCTTTGTAACAGACTTATTAACCCACCAGTATCCAAGCTGTAAGTCTCTGAAACGCTGGCTTATTACACTTATAAGATATGGTTTACTTGCTGCTGCGTTAAACTGAAGTGCATCACTCTAAATACAATTAGTAATCTGTACAAGCCACTAAGGTTTGATAGTTCAGAGTGTTACATTTCAATGTTCAACAAGGAAGGATAGAGAATACAGAATTCAACCTCTCTAAAGCCCTAATTAAAAGACACAGAGCTCCCAATGATCCATACTTCGCCAGATCAGATGTGTTTTTTCTCGCCGACCCTCGCAAGGGCTGCCCTGGTGGAATAATCGTAAACAAGTGGCAGCTCCTACATTTACTTTAACTTCTCAAGTATTTGCTGTATTTAAAGGGACAGTCTAGTCAAAAATACACTTTCATGATTCAGATAGGGCATGCCATTTTAAACAACTTTCCAATTTAGTTTTATCATCAATTTTCCTTTGTTCTCTTGTGTATTCTTAGTTGAAAGCTAAACCTTTCTAGGCTCATATGTCCGCCTCTTAGCTGAATGCATTTAATTTTTTTTTCACAACTAGAGAATGTTAGTTCATGTGTGCCATATAGAAAACATTGTGCTCCCAACCGTGGAGTTACCTAGGAGTCAGCACTGATTGGCTAAAATGCAAGACTGTCAAAAGAACTGAAATAAGGGGACAGTCTGCAAAGGCTTAGATACAAGGTAATAACAGAGCTAAAAAGTGTATTAATATAACTGTGTTGTTTAAGAAAAACCCGGGAATGGGTAATAAAGGGATTATCTATATTTTTAAACAATAAAAGTCCTGGTGTGGACTGTCCCTTTAACACTGAGATGGTAAAAATAAAAACATTAAAGGGAACAAAATGAATGGAATATCTCATCAGTGTCATTTGTCCTATAATATATATGTACGTGTGTATGTATGTATATATATATATGTATATATATATATATGTATATGTATATATATATATGTATATGTATATATATATATATGTATATATATGTATATATATATATATATATATATATATATATGTATATATATATGTGTATATATATATATGTATATATGTATATATATATATATATATGTATATATATATATGTATATGTATATATATATATATATATATATATATATATATATATGTATATATATAAAAATTTAATATCAGACAGCCAATATTTGATTTCATTATTTTATTGTTTTTTTGAAAATTTCATACTTAAAAAATGTACGAAAAATGAAGTTTTTTTTGGAGACATTGTCTATTTTAATTAATAATTAATGGTGAGTGCTTAAAGTCAGCAGGAGAGATCAGATCAGTTGATTTGAGTGGGTCACAAGTCCCTTTATTTGCCAGTTTGTGTTTGTTGAGTGATGTAATAGTTTGCTAGCTAAACAAGTTATAGAAGTTTTCTCAGCATAAACTGTGGACATTTAACCAATTGAACAATTTATTGGTGTAATTGTAGGGGGATAGTGGTGTGCTATTAACCAGACTTCCTCTCATGTTTGCTTAGTGGGTATGGTAGCAACCTTTGTACGAGCTTATTGTATTGCCATTCAAAGTTTCGTATTTTAACTGTGAAATGTATTGAATTTTGCATTAATGTTCCTTTAAGCACTCACGTCTTAGGTAGAGATTTCAGGAACATCACCAATCAATGCATATTAATTTAAAGTTAGTTTTACTCAAACTATATTAGATCAAATGTAATATGGTACACATACTGATTCAATGTACATACAATTACCTCAACAAATAAGCCCCTTTAAACAGTACAAGGGTTTGAAAATACCTAAAACACAGCTGATACTCTGACTTTCCAATTGCCCATACAGGGCAAGATTACGTGTGGCTCTCTAACAGTTGCGCACAAGCGTAAAGGGGTTTATCGAGGGTGTTTGCTCTCCTCAGCAACATGAACGCGCTAGAATGATTACCGCATCCTCAGAGCTCTAGTTACATGTTCAGAAGAACAAAAAATTGTCACAAAACATATTAAATTTACATTGCAAAGTAAAGTAACTCATAATAACACCAACTAATTAAAATTATTTTTTTTTTAAAATGCGTAAAAAAGTTATTAGGGCTCAAAGATATGAGGTCTCAGATGTTAGGGGAAAAAAGGCAGGAAAAGGGCTTTAACATATAGATATTTACATGTCT